>NW_026897716.1:0-110034 GCF_033153095.1 Gastrolobium bilobum | reverse complement strand
TCCCACCAAGGTAGCTCAATTGAGGAATGATATAACAATGTTCTAGCAATTTGATGGAGAAACACTATATGAAAGCTGGGACAGATTCAAGGAATTGCTATGGAGATGCCTTAATCATGGCATACCCGAATGGATCCAGATGGAAACCTTCTACAATGGGCTGAATGGACAAAACAGAGATATAGTAGATGCATCATCTGGAGGAGCCCTCTTGGACAAGACTTACATTGAAGCATATGATATCCAAGAAAGGATGGCATACAATAATGACCCATGGCCAACAGAGAGGTCAATTGCACAGAATGAAGTTGCAGGATTACTAGAGCTTGATGCTATATCTTCATTAGCATCACATACATCCTCTCTGAATAATAGTATAGAGACTTTCAATCTTACTGCTAATGCTAGAGCACAACAAGCACATTCAATTTATAATGTTGTATCTTGTGTTTTCTGTAATGGCCCATATGTTTATGATGATTGTCCCCAAAATCCTCAATCTGCTTGTTTTGTAGGAAATTATAACATGAATGATCCATATTCAAACACCTACAACCCAGATTGGTAGAATCATCCAAATTTTTCCTATTTTGAAGGGAAACAGCAAGGGTCAGCGTATGCTACAGCACTGCAAGATCACAGACCACCATTCCAGCAACAGCAACAGCATTACCAGCAGCCTGAACAACAAGCTGACAACTCTGATGCACTGGAGAGTATGCTGAAGGACTTTATGGCAAGAAATGATGTTCTTATCCAAGACCAAACTGCATCAATCAAGAACTTGGAGACTCAAATGGGTCAGTTGGTAGAATCTGTGAGAGATATATCATATGAAACACTGCCCAACAATATTGAAGATCCAAGAAGCATTGGATATGAGCAAATCAAAGCTGTAGCATTAAAGAATGAGAAGGCAGTAGATAGACCATAGGCCATAGAGAACTACCACAATCTGAAAGAGGAAGCTGAAATTAAGAAGGAAGGAGACAAAGTTGCTGTGGAAGATGAATTAAAAGAATAACCTATTGCACCTGAAGTTGCTAACACAGAAAAGAATGCTACAGCGAAGCAACAACACTGTCAGCAAGTTAACAGGACAATTAGACCACCATCTCCCTTCCCTCAAAGACTTCAGAAGCAACAAGATGATGTGCCAGAGAATAGTACCTTATGTGATATTGAGGCTAATGCGAATTTGATGCCCATGAATCTACTAGAAAAGATGGGAATAAAGAGCATAAGGTCTACAAAGATGACTTTGCAAGTGCCTATAGTCAAGTCATGAAAATATCAGTTGATGTTGTTGAAAATGTGATGATTGGCAACTCTGCACAACCATTAGATTTTTCAATCCTTGACATAAAGAAGGACCCAGTTGTTTCTCAATATCTTGAAGAGTCATGCCTTGATACCCCAAAGGTTATGAAAGATATGTGGAAGAGTGAGCTGATTCTTGAAATAAAAGGACACCAAGATAAAGGTAATCCCAAGGTCAAGATGAAGGAGGAGTCTATATGCGAGAAGAATTTAACCAAGGATTCAAAGTTGTTCTTCTTCCTTTATTTTAAGCCACCTTGATCTTCAATCAAAGTCAGGCTGAAGACTATAAAACAAGCGCTTTTGGGAGGCAGCCCAAATCAATTAGGAAATTTCTATACTTTTCTTTAGTTTTATTGCATTTAAATTTCTGAATTTCAATTTTTAGATTAGGATAAATTAGCAAACAAATTCTACACTCATTATTTTTGTTGATGCAGGTGCAATTTATGGGCAATTAAGGTTTCACTGCTACAACATTGCTACATCATAGTTGTGGCAGAAGGAATAAGGTGCTAAAGGGAAGAAAGTCAAGTTTAATTCTTGAATGAAATCCTGAAAGAACTCAGCAAAAAGCTGAGTTTAGAGTCCCCCAAGGCATTTTAGCAAGAACCTCGTTCAAAAAATTGAGATTGGAGTCCCAACAACAAAGGGACTCCACCATTCTGAAAATTCAATGATAACTCAGGTCGTCTTGTTCTTTTCTTGTCTATATCTCTTTGGACCTATTGGAAAAATATTAGTAAGGAATTTATATGTTACGTAGGTTTAATTTTTTGTTTAATTTTAATTAGGTTTTAGTTTTTTTCTATTGCAAATAAAAGAAGTTAGGCAAAACATGAAAAGAAAATAAGGGACTTAAGAAGCAAACTCAGTACTGATGCTGAGTTAAGAATGAGAAGAAAACTCAGTACTGATGCTGAGTAAAGAATGTTAAGAACTGAAAGACTTGGCATAATATTGATGAAGTATTGTTGTATCTCTATCTATTCTGTTATGATCTACATTGTTACAGGATTGCTACAGCATTTGTGTAAGAGTGAAAGTTAGTGATCTTAAGCCAAGGTCTAAATGGATACCAAAGTAGGACTTGAAGGCAAAAACCAATTAAGGTGAAAGGCCAATGGAGGGATCATCTAAGCACAAGGAACCGCTTGTAGGCAAGAGAAACCAAGGAGTGAATTGCGGAAGAAGGCTTAGGACTCAGAAATTTGTTGGGTTTGAATCCTATCACATGAGACAAGTTTGAAGGCTATAAGGGTGAAAGAAGCCAAGCAACAAAGTGCAATTGCACAAGGTGTTCTTCCTCAAAAAAACGGGAATCAAAAGAAAAGTAAAAAGAAAAAGAAAAGAGGTGAAAACCCCAAAAAATAGAATAAGTGCAAAAGCACAAGACAAAAGAGGAAGGCAAAGCTAAAAATGAAAGATGCAAGGTGGACACTCGTTCCTTCAAGTCTTGTACACATGGGTGTGGATTCAGGTCTGGCAAAGTATGAGTCAAGCAACTAGGCCTTAGGACTCTTAGTTTGAAGCTTCAAGGTGGATCAACCCAAGACGGAAGTTTCTAGCACACACACACACACACACACACACACACACTGATCTGTCCAAAAGCTATGAAGCCTTGAGAAGATGAAGCCAACAAGGAATACTGAAGTTGAGTAAGGATGATGGTTGAAGATCAACAATCACATGCAACTGTGCTGTAGCAATGTTGCTGCACTATGGAGAATCTCAACAATAGTCTCTGATACAGAAGTTACTGATTTGATGTTAGTTAAGCCTGAGAAGTTTTTTGTTGCTTGAGGACGAGCAACATTTTGAGTTTGGAGTGTGATAACTCTCTGATGGAGAGTTAATTTTAGGCTTATATATATGATGTTTTGGTACCATAAATATGCATAATTCTCTTGATTTTACATGATTATTGCATGAATTTTATATTTTCATGATTTAAATGAGAAATATGTTAAGTGTTGATATTTGAAGATAATTTGAGTGTAAGAATCATTTATTTCATTTTCTATTTTATTGCAGGTCAGTGCTGTAGCATTGGAAAGCAGTGTTGTAGAATCAAAGATGAGTTTAGCAGCATGTCTAGTTGACATCATCACCAGCAAGCTATGGACCCAAGCCCAAATTAATTGAGGGAAGCTTCTGAGCACGAAAATAGATATTCTGATTTGAATAATCACTAAAAGATCTTCAAGAATCCTAATCAAATATCCCACAAATCAGCGCGCACAAATCCAAAGCAAATCTGAAGTATATTTGGAAAGATTTGGAGAAGATATGTAGCAGCATTATGTGCTGTCCTTGATCAGCACTGCAGCAAATAAGGAAAGAATCTCCAATCAGTGCTGCAGCAAACAGAGCTGTATCTTCAATCATAGCTGCAGCAAATAAGGAAAGAATCTCCAATCAGCGCTGTAGCAAAACAGAGTTGTATCTCCAATCATATCTGCAGCAAATAAGGAAAGAATCTTCAATGCTGCAGCAAAACAGAGATGTAACTTCAATCATATCTGCAGTAAATAAGGAAAGAATCTTCAATGCTGCAGCAAGATAGAGCTGTATCTTCAATCATTGCTGCAGCAAATAGAGAAGATTTGAACATGATTTGTAATGGATTTAAAGAGCTAATTGGAGCCTAATTCATCAATGTCTATAAAAAGAAGAAGCCTACACACATCAAACAGGTTGGAGAGTCTCTCTTTGAGGCTGGATAGCCCCTCGTTTAGAAAGAGAAAGTGAGGGAAACACTTAAAGGGAATTTGAGGGTTCGTTGAGAGAGATCCAACGAATCAAAGGAAGGGGCTAGGGTTCAATAGAGAGATCATTGAACCTAGTGACTTTCTGCACTATTCCGGCGGCGGCAAGGTTGATGGTGGTGTAGCTCATGGTTGCTGCGAGAGCAGTGCTACAGCAACGTCCCTGCTTTCTTTACTTTAGCTTTGTGGAATCATTTTCTTTCTTTGTTACTTCTTTCCACCCAAGTATGATCTAAATTGTTAGGATTGGGTGATAGAGTACCCTTATTGTGATGTAAACAGTATTGCCTAAACTTTGTTGCATAATTTTCCTTTCAGTTGCTTAATAAAGTGTTAATTTATCTTTAATCTTGTTAATTCATCGAGAGAGGGTTGCAAGGTACTTAGGATTTAGGCTACAGAGATATAGGTGAATCCTGAATATTATTAAGCATTGTGGTTTAACTAAGTAAAATTAGTTAATTGTGGGTAGAGAGATCACTTGCACCACAAAATCATATGGAACTTGAACTTAATGAATTCATAATTGTGTTTGCCATAGAGATGTGGGACTTAGTATACATATATTGTTGGTGAGAGCCCTTGCATGCATTAGTGTTCTGATTACTGAATGGATGATTGTTGTAGCATGGTTACTGTATTCTGGTGAATTGCAATAATGGGGAAATTGATCCCAATCTATCTTTAAACACTTGGAAAACTTATATTGCTACTGCATTCTCTTAGTTAATCATTAATCTTAGTTTATTTTATTTCTTAATTGTTAAATTAGACATTAGCCAATTACAAATCATTATTGTTACCTTAATTTCTTCACATTGATCCTAATTTTATAATTTTCTTCGTGGGAACGATATCTGGACTCACACATCCACTTTATTACTTGTTGACACGTGCACTTGCGTAATGTGTGATTGATAAAAGGGGTACACAATTGCACAACATATGCCTCCTTTAGAATTTAATGCTTAGAATGATAAGTGATGGAGATTGAATAAATAAAATCTATGGTGATAAAGTTTGATAACTTGGTGAAATTTATGATGGGAGTGGTGGTTGGAGTCATAAGTATGGTTGGTGGAAATCATGTGTGGGTGTTAGGGGCATTAAATAATGGAATTGGATGAGGAGTAAAACATGATAGAACAATTGGAAAATCCTTTAGTTTGTGACAAGGTGCCTATCGGCCATATGGACATATTTTGATGGAAATTGGGTTGGAATGTGAGAGTTGTTGTGTATTGTGAGATTATTGTAACTTATTGATCAAGTTGTTGATGATCATTGTTTGCATGATCATTATAGGTTGGCTCACTTTGATCCTATAGAAGAGGATTGAATCTTGGAACTTTGCTTTAAGGATCTTATTGGTACTTGACCACAAAGGATTAGGGTAAACTCTGTGTTCTGAGGTTAATCCCCTTGTTTGCTTTACCATGTCCATTGGGAATGATTGGAAATTGTGTTTCTGTGATGATGTTTAATGAGGTATGCTCATGCATTTGAATATGTTGCGTGTAATATGTATGTTGTTGTGAGCCTGATTGCCCGTAGGCCTTATTGTCTATTTCTCTGGCCAGTAGAAATATTTGTTGGGAACTTCCACCGGATAGGTCTACATGAGGGAGTTTTGGTTGGCACTGTGTCTTAGAGTTGTGAATGCTTTAGGAGGGTCCTGGGAGTTGTATGATGGGGGTCCTTGAATGGAATCCACGATTGATGTTCTTGGATTTGTGCCCAGTTGTCTATTTGATTGCATGATATACTGTGTGGATATTATCCATGTTGCTCAATTGAGTAACCATTTGGTAGAGTGACCCTTCAGGACCCTTAGTTTACTGAGATATATATGTATATCTCACCCCACGTTTCGAGCCACTATTTCAAGTACTATTGATCATTTTGGAGCATTGGGCAAAAAGCCTACTTAGAGGCTATATTGAAGACATATTGTGCATATAGATTGTATAGCATTTTGGAGAGACTTCATATGATGCAAATAATAGCACTTATTTTGTATAGTTGACTTAGGATATGAACAATTGTTGCATGAGATTGTATTTGCCATGCTTGGTTTGTTCATATGTTGATCTAAGTCACCTGACTCTGGACTGTATTTTGGTACAAGAACTTGTATATGTCCCATATTGGCATTTTGAGTATTGGTGAGAATGGGGAATATCCATGTCACTTTGGCTATGATTAAGACAATGAGGTTGTAAAGAATGTATAGTGAAGTATGAATATAATAGAAGGGTCATGAACCAATTAGTTCATATAAGATGTTGAAATAATGTAGGATATTTGATGTATTGAGATTGTCAATCAGGTTTATGAAAGTTGTCGGAGGAATTCCCCAAATGTGCATGAGAAAACAGAGGAAGTAGTGTTCTGCACAGGTGGAGAGCACTCAAGCACCCATAAGCGCGATCAAGCGCTATTGTGCAATTTGCAATCAATTAATTCAATCACACAAATACGCAAGTGCACGTGTCACAAGTAATAAAGGGATGTGTGAGTCCAAGATCGTTCCTACGAAGATGATTTATAAAGAAATGATTATTTAAGTAAAGAAACTAAAAAATGATTGATTTTTATGGTTGGGTTTGTAAAATAAAAGACAATTAAACTAAGAAAACAGTAAGCTAATTCTAAGGTATTAAAGTGATAGATGAGATTAAGGTTATATTCAATTTTCCTGATACAACAATACTGCAACAATGCTATAACGATGATCTATTAATGCTTAATTAGTAACTGAAAACTAAGGTATATTGGGACTTTTGACCAACCTAACACATATACTCAATAACTAATTCCCACATCTCTATGGCTAAATTATTTATCAAATTCATTATGTTCAAGTTTAAAGGCTATGTGGTGTGAATAACCTCTCTATCCACAACTTAATTAAGTTACTTTTCTTCACCTGATTAATCCACACAATTCAACTGCAGCATTAAGTAGTACTCTATAGGTTGGTGAAATCCCTTTGTAGAAAGTCTGCACTTTTTCATCATTTGAGAGCACGTAATATGGGCACCTCCTCATAAGACTATTGAATCTGCCCCAGCTAATGCACAAAGACTCTCCTTCAAGCTGTTTAAAGTTGTCAATATGTTCTTTCAGTTCGGAGAATCTAGAAAGTGGGAAGAATTTCATCTGAACTTGACGACAAAGTCATCCCACGTGGTTATACTACTCAGAGGTTATAGATCCAGCCAACCCTTTGCTCTTCTTTCAAAGAGAACGAAAATAGCATAGGGCGAATTGCCTCAGAAGTCACCCAGTTGGCCTTAATCAGATCGCACATCTGCTAGAAAGATTGTGATAAGTTGATTCAAATCTTCTGACGGACTCCCTTCAAATTGATTGCGCTGAATTATATTCATGAAGGAAGTCTTGATCTCAAAATTATTGGCATGAATCTATGGCCTCAATATGTGTTGCGAAATCAACAAGTATACCGTTCGTTTCAAGTAATAAAAGTGATAAGTAAAGATCGTTCCCTCGAGGATTAATGCACCAAGTACTAATTTAACTGTTCCTCTTAAGTTGGAAAAGAAAATTTGTTTGATTTGTGAAAGTGATTAATTGTTAGAATTTTAAAAACAGAATAAAAAACAATTAATATTAAAACGCATGCAAGAAAAGATCAAGAACGTAACGAAAAATATGAGATTGATTAAAATTTGTAAAAAGACTGTAGCCATGATGCACTTCATCTCCGATCCTCTCTTATATTCCTATATTGTATTTTATAATTAATTAATTGGTTTGCTCATACAATTCATTATTTCCCTATAAAATAGTTGAACCCTAATATCTTAGTGATTTCAACCCTTTAACCCAATTAGAATCCTAGTGTCCTAGTAATCCCTCTTGAATTAAGCATTAAGCAAATGAATTAAAAGTCTGCAATTTATGTAAGCCTATGTCTAGATCATACACAAATTGTTATTCTACCCGTGTCCAGACTAAAACCCCAATATGTCTATTGTGAGTCCTAACCCGCAAAGCCTTATAATTAGAGTGGCCAATTCTAATCAGGATATGGAAAAATTAACACATGTAGAATAAAATAAACTAACTAATTTAATTATAAAAACAATATAGAAAATATAAAGGATTCACATCGGGTCCGTGATCCCAACTACAAAAAGAAATTAGCCATACATATTCATGCCTAACTTAAACAAATTAAAATAATAAAAAGAATTCATAACAAAGAAAGAAAAGAAAAAGATGAAGAAGAAAGATCAATGGTCTTCAATCTTCAAGTTCTCCGGAATCCTGATCTCTAGTGTGAGTCTCATCCTCTGAATATTGTTGCCTCTGTCCAATTCTGTTTTGAGTTTCCAAGAGATGCCTTTTTATAGGGATGAAAACCATATCTTTTAATTTTCCATAATATCTTCAATGGAATCTTCACTAGAATCTCCTATCATATTTTTGATTCAATCCTTCAAATCTTCCCTTTTTTTTAATTTAATGAAAAACTTTCCTTAAAAATATTCAAAGGAAGATTTGATAAGATCCTCAATGATTCAAAAATCTAAAGCAACTTTACTTGATATCTCCAATTATCTCTTTTTTGAGCTGAAATTACTACAAAATATCAGAAATCTTATGAGAATATTATTGAGAATAAAATAACAATTTAATTATAATTCTCATAACTTTTAATTACTTTTAAATCAATTTCATGTTCATATTGATCCTTAATACATAGTAAATTGGAGACTCATCAATATGTTCGCCATAGGATGCGAGAAATTGGGGTTAAAGTACTAATCCATCAACTCCTCAGGAAGATTTTGATTTTCAGCCATGTCTAACTCTTCCACAAGGTTAAAACTAGTTGCTTCTTGTACTCTCCTTACGGAGGTACTCTTCATATTAGTTCTTTCTAATCTTCCTAACTCTAGTTCGTAGTGTAAGACACTAGAGTCAACAATGCCTCGTAGCTGCATATATCAGGGAAACTAAGAAAAGTGGATCCAATAAGTGGGTTCAACTCAATTAACAAAAATAATATCAAAAATAAAATAAAAAATGATCCAATCTATGATTTAATAGATAAAATTAATGTTGATAGCAATCAATCCCTGGCAACGGAGCCAAAAATTTGTTGTGATCACAGCAAGTATACCGGTCGTACAAGTAATAAAGTGGTAAAGTAGGATTATCGTTCCAACGAGGCTTGATGTATTAAGCACTAACTTTTCTACGCGAACAAAGTTGGATAAACCGTATGGGTTTTTGAGAATATGATTTAAATTATAAAATTTAAATTAAAACAACCTGACAATTATCAAGATCAAGAATCAAGAAATAAGAATGCAAATGGTTTGAAATCAAATATGCAAAACATAGTTAGAGTGTTGATTTTCCCAATGTCTTCCTGATGAATCTACCATTTCCTATAACTAACATTCAATTCATGTTAATGACAATTCTTTTAGGATAGATTAAACCTCACTCCCTTTGTGATTCAATTATTTACCCTATTCAAAATATTAATCCTTGGTGATCTATCCTAGGACAAACATTAAGAACAAAAATTAAAGGTAATAGATTTCACAAGTTTATCCCTAGATCAAGCAAAACCTAACAATTAACCAATCAGAATCCTACATGAACATCCCTATTGTCATACAAGATTCATGTGTTCATCTATGAGTGATCAGTTCATAAACAAAACTAGAAATGGAAAGTAGATTAATTGCATAACATAAAACTGAATATCAAACTACAGGAAAGGAATAAATATCACTAGAAATCCATGTGAAACCAATGTGCTTAAAATGAAGAGTTCACTTATGCAAGAGTTTTGATGATAACAAACAAGCATAGAAGCAACGTTAAAGATAATACAACTCGCAACCATCAAAAGTCCAAGGAAGCAATTCAAACAAGACAACAAGAGCAAATCATTCAACACACAAGATCAAGATTGAAACATGCTCTTGAGAGCTTAGATCTAAATGTAAAGGTAATTAATTAATGATGCATAAATGAGCTCAAAGGATATTTAACTTTATGCATGCATTATCCATGTCATCAATCACTTAAAAGCTTTAATTATTATGAAAAAGACCCTTGACATATTTCGTAACCTCAAAACATTCTGTACAAGTCAAGGAAATACATTAAAAGTGATTAGAGACTAAAAGGTATACTTTACAACTCATAAAACTGCATAATTGATGTTCTGTCAAGAAAGTATTCGAATACTCTCTTGACTGTATTCGAATACTTATGCTGAGAACAAAGTATTCGAATACCTTAAGAAAAGTATTCGAATACCAGTTGAAGTATTCGAATACTTACTGGACAGTAACCAGTATAACGGCTACAAACGGCTAGTTTTGCGAAAATGAGTGTGCAAAGGGTCATGGGGGATCTCTATAAATAGTGATCATTGTTCCCCTTGATGGGACATCTTTAAAAATCACAATTCTTGCTTTATTTCACATCATTTGCTTATTTTCCATCATCTTGATCATAAATCATCTTTGAGCTTTATTCTTGTGTCATTGATCAATACCTATAAGCTTCAACTTGTATAATTTATACCTCAAGAGTACAAATCCTTTTCTAAATAATCTCATTCTGTTCATTTGTGTTGAGGGTAGTGAGACCCTAGTGAAAAAGGTTGCTCATAACCTAAGTAAGTGAGTGGAAGTGTAAAGGTTTCGAGAATCTTTATTCTTGAAGGTTGTAGTGGTATGTCAAGCACCCTTGAAGCTTGATAATTAGTGGAAAGTTGAACGATTTCAATATGGACGTAGGTCACGGTGGTGGTGACCGAACTAGGATATATAGTGTTTGCAATCTCTCTAACTCTTTATCTCTTTACATTAGCATTATTTGATTACTTGAACTTATTTATATCTCCACATTACATACTATTTGCTTGTATTAATTTCTATTCTCTAAGCTTTGCTTGTGCCAAATTATATTAACTCAAGAAAATCGCTTTCAAGAAAGGAAGTGAGGCATTTTGTGAAAATATTTTTAAAACTCAATTCACCCCCTTGAGTTTGAGGCCACTTGTCCAACAGGTGGTATCAGAGCTTCGACTCTTGTATAAAGAGCTTAACCGCTTCAAGAGTAAAGATGGCCTCTTTGAACAATGATATGCCTCGTGAGGGAACTTCAACCACAAGACCTCCTTTCTTTGATGGCACTGATTATGCTTATTGGAAAAGTAGAATACAAATCTTTCTTGAGTCAATTGATTTAAGAATTTGGAACATTGTTGATGAGGGATATAAAGTTCCCACTAAAAAGGATGAAAGAAACAACGATGTTCCAAAGACTATGAAGGAATTTTCGGAGGAAGAAATGAAAGAAGCAAATTTAAATGCTAAGGCTAGAAATTTGATTACCATTGCTTTAGGTAGAGATGAATATTTTCGTGTAGCTTCTTGCAAAACCACAAAAGAAATGTGGGATGTGCTTGAAGTATCACATGAAGGAACTAGTGAAGTTAAAGTCTCTAAAATTCTTGGATTGACTAGAGAATTTGAATTATTTGAAATGAATGATGGTGAAACTATTCAAAACATGAAAAAGAGATTAACTCATATTGTTACTCATTTGGATGCATTAGGAGCTTCATACAATAATTTTCAAATGGTAACTAAAGTTTTGAGAAGCTTGAATAGGGATTGGCAACCTAAGGTGACAGCTATTTGTGAATCTAAAGATTTGAAGAGTATGTCCATTGCTACACTCTTTGGGAAGCTTCAAGAGCATGAGCTAGAATTGGCAAGACTAACTTTGAAGGAGCAAGCCAAAAAGAAAAGCAAAGGATTAGCTTTGCAAGCCACTAGCTCCAAATCTCAAGTGGAGGAGGAAAGGGAAAAGGAGCTATCCGATGATGAATTAGATGAAGATGAAATGAGTTTCTTTGATAAAAAGTATGGAAAATTCTTCAAGAAGAAGAACTTTCAAAGAAGACCTCAATTTTCTCCAAAGAGAAGATTCAAGGATGAAGGAGCTTCTTAACCTCCCCATACATGTTATGAATGTGGAAAAACCAGACACTTTAAAGCCGATTGCCCTAAGCTTCAAAAGAAAGAAAAGAGTGACAAGAATCAATTCAAGGATAAGAAAAATTATAAAAAGAAGGCTTATGCGGCTTGGGATGAAGATTCAAGCTCATCCGATGATTCAAGCACTAAAGAAGCAAATGTATGTTTCTTGCAAGATTCTAAAGCCTCAAATGATATAAGCAAAGGAATGCAACATATGTGTTTTATGACAACTGAAAATGGCAATGAATCGGAATCCGAGGTAAACTCCACTAGCTCTTTTATATCTCCTTCATATGATGAATTGCAAAATTTATTTGATGAATTACATAGTGAATCTTTAGAGCATGTTAAATCTCTTAGAGAAATGAGAAAGACCATTGTCTCCTTAGAAAAACAAATTGCATGCTTAAAAAAAAAAGTAAAAGAGTTCAAGGATGAAAATGAAACACTTAAGTTGATTGATGCTAGTACAAATTGCATTAAATGTTTATCATCGAATGATCATGCATCATCATCATGTACTTCATGTGAAAAGCTAAAAAGTGAAATTGATGATTTAAACAATGTGCTAAGCAAGTTTACATGTGGTAGAGATAACTTAAATGTATTGCTTGGAAAACAAAGATGTATGTTTAACAAATCCGGCTTAGGATTCGAAACTAACATACAAGAAAAATCCTATAAGAACTTCTTCATATCACCATCTTACATGACTAGTATTCTTTTCATTAAATGCTATCATTGTGGTGGAAAAGGACATAGTGCATCAACATGTAACATTAGAAAGAATGGAATTAGTGGTCAAAAGAAAGTGTGGGTCCCTAAGGGAACTAGACCCATGACTAACACACAAGGACCCAAACAAATTTGGGTACCAAAGATTAAATGTTAAATTTGTTTTGTAGGTGTGCTTAAAGAATGTTTTATCTAAATGGGTATTGGATAGTGGTTGCTCAAGACATATGACGGGAGACATTACCAAATTTCTTTCAATTATAAGGAAGGATCATGGACATGTATCTTATGGAGATAATAACAAAGGAAAGATCCTTGGCATTGGGAAAGTTGGTAACTCCTCATCAACTTGTATAGAAAACGTTTTGCTTGTTGATGGTCTTAGACATAACTTGCTTAGTATTAGTCAATTATGTGACAAAAACTTTAAAGTTGTTTTTGATTCTAAATGTTACAAAATTGAACATTTAAATGATGGGCAAGTTAAGTTTAAAGGCTATAGAGTGGATAATATATATATGATTGATTTAGATGGTATGCCTTCAAATGACGATAGTTGCTTGGTTAGTAAGGAAAATGATTCATGGTTATGGCACAAAAGAATTGCACACATTGGCACGAGTCACTTAAATAAGTTGATCTCTAAAGACTTTGTAATTGGTCTTCCAAAGCTTAAATTTCAAAATGACAAATTATGAGTAATAGGAAAGCAAGTAAAGGCTTCTTTCAAGTCCAAAGATATTGTTTCAACTACTAGGTCTTTACAACTTTTACACATGGATCTTTTTGGACCACACAAACTATGAGCTTTGGTGGCAATTACTATGCATTTGTCATTGTGGATGATTTTTCCCGCTTTACATGGACATTATTTCTTGCTCATAAAAGTGAAGCTTTTCAAGCATTTAGAAAACTAGCCAAGTTTATTCAAAATGATAAATCTTTGAATATTGTTTCTATTAGAAGTGATCATGGGGGAGAATTTCAAAATCAAGACTTTGAAATCTTTTGTGATGAAAATGGAATTCAACATAATTTTTTCACTCCTAGGACTCCACAACAAAATGGAGTTGTAGAAAGGAAAAATCGTGTCTTGCAAGAGCTTGCAAGGACGATGATAAATGAAAACAATCTTTCAAAATACTTTTGTGCGGATGCCGTAAGCACCGCTTGCTATGTTATGAACCGTGCCTTAATTAGACTCATTTTAAAGAAAACCCCTATGAACTTTACAAATGAAGAAAACCAAATATTTCACATTTTCATATTTTTGGTTGTAAATGTTTTGTTTTGAACAATGGAAAGGATAACCTTGGCATGTTTGATTCAAAATCCGATGAAGGTATATTTCTAGGATATTCACTCACAAGTAAAGCTTTTAGAATCTATAACAAAAGAACTATGGTAATTGAAGAATCAATTCATGTGATATTTGATGGGACTAACTCTTTGTTGTCTAGAAAAGAAATTTGTGATGATGAAATTGTAGAAATCTTGGGCAACATGAATTTAAATGACAAAAAGCAAGAAGATGAACACAAAGAGAAGGAGCAAAATCAAAATGAAGGAACCTCTCAAGCCAACAAGAATGAATGTGATCTTCCAAAGGATTGGAGATCGGCAAAAGGTCACCCCATTGATGCGGTAATATGTGACATGCCAAAAGGGGTAACTACTAGAAAATCCATTAGAAATATATGTAATCATTTAGCATTTGTTTCACAAATCGAACCTAGAACCATTGATGAAGCAATTATTGATGAACATTGGTTCTTGGCCATGCAAGAAGAATTAAACCAATTTGAAAGAAACCAAGTTTGGGAACTTGTGCCAAGACCCAATGATTACTCAATAATTGGCACTAAATGGGTCTTTAGGAACAAGCTAGATGAAAATGGAATAATAACTAGAAACAAAGCTAGGCTTGTTGCTAAAGGATATTATCAAGAAGAAGGAATTGATTTCGATGAAACATATGCTCCCGTTGCTAGATTAGAAGCCATAAGATTATTTCTTGCATTTGCATGTATGATGGACTTCAAACTATTTCAAATGGATGTTAAAAGTGCTTTCATAAATGGATATATTCAAGAAGAAGTCTGTGTTGATCAACCACCTGGTTTTAAAAATCATGACTTGCCTAACCATGTTTTTAAACTTAAAAAGGCATTATATAGTTTAAAGCAAGCTCCAAGAGCTTGGTATGAAAGGTTAAGCAAGTTCCTTTTAGAACAAGGTTTTGAAAGAGGAAAGGTTGATACAACACTTTTCATAAAAAGGAAAAATAATCACATTTTGCTTGTTCAAATATATGTTGATGATATTATATTTGGTGCATCTAATATTAAACTTTGTGAAGAATTTGCTAATACCATGAAAAGTGAATTTGAGATGTCAATGATGGGTGAACTCAACTTCTTCCTTGGTCTTCAAATCAAACAAGAGAAAGATGGAATCTTCATCAATCAAAGCAAATATTGTAAAGAGTTTCTCAAGAAGTTCGGAATGGAAAGTTCAAAAGCAATTGACACTCCTATGAGTACATCTTGTATACGTTAGACAAGGATGAAGGAGGTAAGCCCGTTGAGATCACTCGATATAGAGGTATGATTGGCTCACTTCTTTACTTAACCGCAAGTAGATCGGATATTATGTGTAGTGTGTGCATGTGTGCTAGATTTCAAGCCAACCCTAAAGAATCACATTTAAGTGTCGTAAAAAGAATATTGAGATATCTTATAGGCACTACACAAGTGGGACTATGGTACCCAAAGGGAGCTCCATGTGAGCTTATAGGTTATTCCGATTCCGACTTTGTCGGTTGCAAATTGGATAGGAAAAGCACTAGTGGCACTTGCCACTTTCTTGGTTGTTTACTAGTTTCTTGGCATAGCAAGAAACAAAATAATGTGGCATTGTCCACGGCCGAAGTGGAATATGTGGCGGCCGGTAGTTGTTGTGCACAAATTATTTGGATGAAACAACAACTTAAGGACTTTAGACTTGATCATGATCATATCCCTATTAGGTGTGACAACACTAGTGCTATCAACATAACCAAAAATCCCATTATGCACTCAAGAACTAAACATACTGATATCCGTCATCACTTTATAAGAGATCATGTACAAAATGGTGATTGTGTTTTAGAACATGTTGAATCCTCCAAGCAATATGCGTATATCTTTACAAAACCTCTCTCAAAGGATGTTTACACAAACCTAAGACGAGAAATTGGCTTAATTGATCCATCATGCTTGTAAATATATATGCTCTCATTCTTATCATACCTTAATCACTAACTTGAGCGTCGGAGCTTTCCCCACAGTTTATTTGCAGGTACTTTATGTACTTGATATCTTGGGAAACATATTGGAATAAATAACTTGGGTAAATGTAAGCTTTTATTGATTGAAGTTCCAATCACACTCTTGGAGGTAAGCATATTAAGGTAACTTATCATTATACATGGATCTAATCATGATATGCATCAATCATGACACATTTGAATGTTTATAACATGAAAAATTTGCAAGAATTAGTCTTGTCCCTATGAATTTACTGCATGCTGCACTGCAGTATTCAAATACTTAAACAAAAGAATTCGAATACTTTCATTCTCCAGAAAGTATTCGAATACCATTCGCAAAGTATTTGAATATTTTGCTCTCACCGAAAGTATTCGAATACCATTCGCAAAGTATTTGAATACTTTGCTCTCACCGAAAGTATTCGAATACCATACGAAAAGTATTCGAATACCTCTGCATTTATTGCTCTAATTTGAGTTTTTATTCGGATAACCCCTTTCCCCTCATTTCACAAATAATCTCCGAGCCCTAGAACTCTTCTTCTCGTTCTCCACTTCTTCACCCCTCCAAGGTATGCTCTTCTGAACCGATCTGTCACGTTCCTTTTCGTTTATAATTAAGTTATCTGCATATGGTTAGGATTTAGGGATTGAAGCATTAAAGTCAGAACCCTAATTTACTTTTGCTTGATTCCTTCTGTCAAAATGCTCTAGGTCTGGACTGTATACATGAAAATATGATATCTTTTCGTTCTGATGTTGTCATTATTGGTTGTTTACACGTCACTTTTCGGATTTCATTTCGACCAATTCCTGTCTCTGGATTTTTTGTTGCATAAGTAGTCGAATACTTCTCCTTCGAGAAAAGTATTCGAATAGTATTCGAAAAGTATTCGAATACCTCTCTTCCAAAGAGAGTATTCGAATACCAGTCAAGCAGTAGTCGAATACTCAGGCAAAAGTATCCTAATACTACTAAAGTAATCAAATACTTCCTCTGCAGTATGCTTTTCTGCTGTTCCTTCTACTCCTGCATTTGTGAATTTTTGGTTTCTTTAAATGCCTAGAATCACTATGCTTCATTTTTTTGTTGATTTATGCTTGATTCTATCCTCTAACTCTTTATGGTGGGCTCTAATTCTTCAGGTATCCTCATGGCTAGCTCATCCACTCCGCGTCAGACTCGCTCAAAGTCTGTCCCTGATCTTCCCAATACTAAGGCATTAGATTTTACCCGCTATTTCCCTAGCAACATTGCTCAGCAGAAGAAATTTTCCACTTACTATCTCCGCCGACCCATCATTGAGCCTAAATACCTTGACTCTGCATTCTTTGTAGAGCAAGGATTTGAGATCACCACCATTCTGGAGAGGGTCCATCTGCTGGGATTTGTTGAGCTTCGTCGCCCGTTTGTAGCACCCATGGTTCGGGCCTTCTATCAAAATCTGAGCTACAACGAACGTGTGCTGCAATCCAAGGTCAAGGATGTCACTATAAAAATCTATCCACAGGATTGGACCAACCTTATTGGTTTTGTTCGCTTTGGCGATCTCGAGTTTGATGGCTCTGACTACCGTGGCTATGAGGAATACCAGAGAGAAGAATTCATCCGATCCATTGTCAGAGAAGGCCTTTACAAACTTGGCATGGTCAAGTTCTCTCCTCTATGTCTGACAGTGCCTAACCGGATTCTCCACTATCTTATCACTCATGTCATCTCACCTAGGGGGTAATCATGTTGTGGTGCTTAACACTGACTTGTTTTTCATGTGGGCTATTCTTCATAGGGCGACCATCTATTGGCCTGACACCATAACCTGCATCATGCTCGCAGCTCACAATCATCAGACTTCTCCACTACCATTCCCTATGCTTGTCCAAGCTATTATGGAGTATAGCCAGGTTCCCATGAATGGGGAGGCCAAGACACCCTTAAAGAACAATAATAGAATTGCAGGTACACAGCTGAAAAAGTGTGGCCTTCGCCATGTAGCAGGCGAGTGGATCTACTCCTCCACTGCTCCTACTGCTGATCCTATAGATGAGGACGCCCCTCCTGTTCATGATGATGTTATTCCTTTTGCTGCTCCTGCTGATGCTCCTGCTACTGTGGATGCTTCTATCCCTCAGGCTCCTCCCCGTGCACATGACCGACGTCCTTGCATTCTAGACGATATCATGGACTATCTGGTTGTCATGAACGACACCATGGGAAGCCGTCTCACCCGCATCGAGTGTCATCTTGGCCTGCTTAACGAGGATGACGGCACTGAGGGCCTCTCTCCTCTTGGCTCACTGGAGATATGACACCCGCAACCACCTTCCTTATGCATCTCTATCTTTTTGATGTCACTGACCTCTGATGCTGACTTTTGCTTTTTGGGTTTACTTATATTATCTGGTTGGATGTTGACTTTTAATTATGACTATGACTTTATTTATGATGATTTGAATTTCCATTTCCTACATATGTTGCTATGAATTATCCTTGCGTTTTTTATGTTGCCAAAGGGGGAGAAGCAATTGCAAATTGAGAAAGAGAATATAAACTAAGGTAAAAATGGGGAGCACAATTTGAGTTTGTCATCATCAAAAAGGAGGAGATTGTGAAACCAATGCGCTTAAAATGAAGAGTTCACTTATGCAAGAGTTTTGATGATAACAAACAAGCATATAAGCAACGTTAAAGATAATACAACTCGCAACCATCAAAAGTCCAAGGAAGCAATTGAAACAAGACAACAAGAGCAAATCATTCAACACACAAGATCAAGATTGAAACATGCTCTTGAGAGCTTAGATCTAAATGTAAAGGTAATTGATTAATGATGCATAAATGAGCTCAAAGGATATTTAACTCTATACATGCATTATCCATGTCATCAATCACTTAAAAGCTTTAATTATTATGAAAAAGACCCTTGACATATTCCGTAACCTCAAAACATTCTGTACAAGTTAAGGAAATACATTAAAAGTGATTAGAGACTAAAAGGTATGCTTTACAACTCATAAAACTGCATAATTGATGTTCTGTCAAGAAAGTATTCGAATACTCTCTTGACTGTATTCGAATACTTATGCTGAGAACAAAGTATTCGAATACCTTAAGAAAAGTATTCGAATACCAGTTGAAGTATTTGAATACTTACTGGACAGTAAGCAGTATAACGGCTATAAACGGCTAGTTTTGCGAAAATGAGTGTGCAAAGGGTCATGAGGGCTCTCTATAAATAGTGATCATTGTTCCCCTTGATGGGACATCTTTAAAAATCACAATTCTTGCTTTATTTCACATCATTTGCTTACTTTCCATCATCTTGATCATAAATCATCTTTGAGATTTATTCTTGTGTCATTGATCAATATACCTATAAGCTTCAACTTGTATAATCTGTACTTCAAGAGTACAAATCCTTTTCTAAATACTGTCATTCTGTTCATTTGTGTTGAGGGTAGTGAGACCCTAGTGAAAGAGGTTGCTCATAACCTAAGTAAGTGAGTGGAAGTGTAAAGGTTTCAAGAATATTTATTCTTGAAGGTTGTAGTGGTTTGTCAAGCACCCTTGAAGCTTGATAATTAGTGGAAAGTTGAACGTGCGGTTTCAATCTGGACGTAGGTCACGGTGGTGGTGACCGAACCAGGATATATAGTGTTTGCAATCTCTCTAACTCTTTATCTCTTTACATTAGCATTATTTGATTACTTGAATTTATTTATATCTCCACATTACATACTATTTGCTTGTATTAATTTCTATTCTCTAAGCTTTGCTTGTGCCAAATTATATTAACTCAAGAAAATCGCTTTCAAGAAAGGAAGTGAGGCATTTTGTGAAAATATTTTTAAAAATCAATTCACCCCCCCCCCCCTCTTGAGTTTGAGGCCACTTGTCCAACAATCCATTGGTTCTAGCTAACCCTAACTTCAAAAGAACCTACTCTAACATAGTCAAGGAAACTAAGAAAACAGATGAAAAACTAATGAAAAATATAAGAGGACGAAGTAACTGGTCTCCACGGCGAAGCCTTGACTGTTCCTCCACCTTCTCCTCTCACAAGGATGCTTCTCTTCCTCCTAAATCATCCAAGAATAATTCAAAAGCCCTAGCTTATGCCTTTTAAAACAAGAAGATACATGAATCTTATTTACGATGTTTCTTGCTGGTTTGCTCGTAATAGCGAATCATTTTAGCGAGATGTTCTAAGAAAATGTGTTTAACTCGCTGGTTTGCTCGCTATAGCGAGCAACTCTAATAGCAAAAATATAATTTCATATTTTGAGTATAACTTGAGCTATACTCGTCCAATTGATATGCTCTTTGTCTCGTTGGAAAGATAAAAGGGAGATCTACAACTTCTATGAAGAACACAAGATCCAAATCCATCATATTCGATATGAATTTTTTTTCTGAAAGACAGCTTTAAGAAGATTTTCACTAAATGGTTGCTCCTCATTTATCTCTTTAAGTCCTTCTAACTTAACCATTACTCCAATACTTCAATTCAACTCAATTGTCCTACAAAACAAACAAAATTTATTCACATAAGTCAATATTTTAAACTCTATACTTTTTAGCCAAATAACTCTTAAGTTTTCATACTTTTGACTAGATATAAGAGTGATTCTAATCCTAAAATATATAGAAAACTATGAGTTTATCACAATTCCATATACAAACTCTGGCTCCATTTCCAATATGCCAGAAGCTACCCTATTGAGAAAGACCTATCTTGCAAACCAGAGACTTCTGCATGTAAGCTAAGTCAATTTCCAAATGCAACCTCAAGAAAATTCATTCTGGGAAAATGTTTGGCTGGTAGTTATCATCAATAAGACAATTTTAGATGATAAGTTCATAACGATATTGTCATACTCACAAAGACCTTTTGACAAATGCTTGGTTCTTTTTATTTCCCACTTTGGGGTCCTATCAATTGAATTCTTTATATCAAACGTACGACTAGCTTCAGTAGGGAGGGTATACAATTTATGTAATTGAAACAAAGACAGTTGGAGGAAAGACATAATAATGAACTATAAAATTAACATATAAACAACTTATATAATAAACGAGTTAAATCCAAAACGTCATGGTCAAAAACTGGATCCATTCCTTCTGACTTCATATAATTCAACTTTCACGGGCTTTAACACTTTACAGTTTTCATCATCATAATTTAATTTAAATTATTTGTTTCTTAGTGCATGGTTTTCTACTTTTCTTCCTATTTTTCCTGATCTTGTCGCTTGACTTTGATACTCATACTATAAAACCCGTACTGTCTAG
The DNA here is from genome assembly GCF_033153095.1 of Gastrolobium bilobum. Classification (NCBI taxonomy): domain Eukaryota; kingdom Viridiplantae; phylum Streptophyta; class Magnoliopsida; order Fabales; family Fabaceae; genus Gastrolobium; species Gastrolobium bilobum. Next base: position 88,563 of record NW_026897716.1, on the reverse strand, counting down.
TCCATTATATGGTAAGTGGGTTGCTATTTTGTTGTTTTGAGAGAGAAATGCTAACAAACTTTCAGACCCATATATACTTCAATTGGAACATTCCCGTGAAAGTAGAGATTCAGATTTGCTAAGGGGAAAAATAATTTAGGAGACATGCAGTTCTTTGACGGGGGTATTTGGTATGGGTATTTTAGTTAGAATGATGGAAAAGTGGGGTGAAGAAAATTTAGGTATCATATTTGATACGAGGAAAGTGATGAAAATTCCAGCAAATTTTTTTGCTCATCATTTCCCTTTTCAACTACAAACTGCTAAAAAGATTTCCCCTCAAGGCCATGGTATTTTTTTTATCCCATTAACTAGGATTCTGAACTAAACGAAATGAGACCAATATAAGAGATATTTCGACACCAGAGTAATATTTAGAAGTCTTACTCTTCATCTTAATCATTGATTTAAAATTCAAATATGATGACCAACAAGATGGGTATTTTGGTAATTTTACTTCATATTCCCATTAATATTTTATCATCAATCAAACACAATATCAGTAAAATTAACCCAACTTTTTTGAAAAAAAATTACCAACCAAACACATTCTCGTAACTTACTTTGAAATAAAAAAATACCTACTAAATTCTCAACAATTTTTTTTTTTCCGTAAAAAAAAAATTCTCCCGTAACAAAAGCACCAAAATAACCACTTATTCAATACCACAAATCAATCATCATCAAAAGCTATCATTGCAAAGTTGTATGAATGTGACCCTTATTGATTCACATTTAATAGAGCCTTTATTTTGGAGGGTTGATATTATTTATAAATATCTTTCGAACTAACTTTATATCTATTGTGGGACCTTCATTTTGTTTATGGGTTATGGCCTCCACAATAATGACCAAAATGCTCCCTTGAGGACTTGAAGAAGCTCCCCATTCCAATGAGAGGAGAAAAAAAGAGGAGGGTTGAACATAGTAATTAGCCAGCAAGTAGCAACACGTACAGCAAAGAATCGGGTGTTGAACTGTTGGAAGTAATAAACTAAGTTTTTTTTTTTTTTTGGTAAGTTGGACAAAGAGAGATATGAGGTAGTTGCACTAGTATCACTACCTCTTTAACTCACAACCTCTTTAACTCACATTTATGTAGGTGCTCTATACTGACTCCAAGGTCCAACAAAACATTCATTTCATGGGGAAACTCCATTCCCTTTGTAAAGAGGAGTGAAAAGGGGAAAAAAATAAAAATAAATTAAGCATCTTATTCTTGAACAAAATATTGATAAATGATCAGAAACTTATATTAGGATTTAGGATAAATATATCTAGTCTCTTCTCTAGCCATCTTTGGGTGCGGTTTTCTGGAACTTTGTTGACAAAACTCATTCCAAGGAAGTTTCCGTAGCTTTTATATATATATATATATATATATATATATATATATATATATATATATATCATCTCACTCTGACCTTGAGACCATGAACTTTGTTTTGTCCATATGTGACACCAAAAAAACAAGAAAAACCATATGTTTTTTTTTTTTTTTGGTACATAGAAAAACTATATGTTTAATTTAGAGAGCGCGGTCCTGTGAAGCACCCTATAAAAATGAGGCATGGAAGAAAGTGATGATCTCCCCTATACACAAGGATGTTTGTAGGCTCATTGATCAACTGAATGGGGGCCAATAATGTATTTTCCTTAGAAAGAGTGCCTCATTTATGAAATATGTATGGGTAGGACCCATAGGGTAGCCTCATATAATATGTTATGCCAATAAATATTCATTTTTTTTTTTTTTGATAACAATAAATATTCATTTGGTTAAGAGTTGCAGTGTCCTGAACCTTGAGAAAGCGTGTTGGTGCATTGAGACAGGCATGCAGTTTGAGAAAAATTGGTGCATTTAAGTCAAAAACAGATGGGACTTCTAGGAATAATCAATCAGAGGAGTCCTATTCCCACCCAATAATTAATTCCTAAACAGTCTCACACACCGTTCCCCCCAATACACCTTTAACCCTTGACGATTAGTAAATTATGGTGCTTTTTATGCTGATCAAATGGTCAGGATTCTTCTATAATTTTGAATGTTCGGCTATTACATATTTACCTGTACAATAGTTAAAGTTTCGTTACATTTTCCTTAAATATTTTTAATTAGTTTTTATATTTAATAAAAAAAATTAAAAAGGTAATGTATTTAATATCTTAAATAACAAAAATATTTAATTTTTTAATTGATAATTAAGAGAATTATTAAGAGAGTTTAAAATTACTTATATGATTATGTAGTTATACACCACTAATAGGATTGTTAAGATGTGCAAGTGAATGATGCCAAGTAATTATGATGTTAGGCCTATTCTGTTTTACCCTTTTGGGTGCAGAAGGCAAGGCATTATTAGACAAATGCAATGTCAGTGATCTGACCTATTTCCTAATCATGATATTACGTATATAATATAACTATGTTCCTAAAATGAATGAAGACGAATATGGAAGATTCTTCTAAAAAAATAAAAATTCAAGTAAATAAATAAACGTAGAAGATGGAAACAATCTGATTAGGTTTAAGTATGATCGATCTTCAATGTCTTTCCCTATGTTTATGACTTTTAAGTGGAAACAAACTGATTAATTTTCCGCACAAAATTGATTACTCAGTCTCTGAATCAATGGTACTGCAGTGTTCAACAGGAAGCTATGACTGAAAAATTAGCGTACATCGTACTTATTAGCTATAGCTGTGCTTATACATCACATTGATCAGAGATTCAGTCATTCAGAGTCATAATAGCCTATTGTGTGGCTATGAAATAATAACTCACCCACAATGCCAGAAGAAGAAGAAGAAGAGTAGATGAATAAATTAAGACTTGTCTGTACTAAAATAAAATAAAATTAAGACTTGCCAATTAATTCACACACTGTGATTTTCTGTTTTGAACAGAAGAGAAGGAAAAAAAAAAAAAACATTACAGCAAAAGAAACGAGAGCATGAACACTAGCCTCATCATTAAACATGCACCCTCACTACTGAAAAGGCTAAAGCTATGCTCTCATTCTTCTCAAATCCAAAATGTAAGATAAAAGAACTTATAGAAGAAAAGGAGCACATAACATAGGGATATTACATTGATATTCACCTTAATTTAACTACCATGCATTAAACACTGGCATACAAAAAAGTAAACCTCCTACCATGGATGAAAATATTTGACCACTAGTTGTGAAGAGGATTTGGACCGGTGTGAATTTTTCTTTTGTCATCCCCATAATAAGGGGTGTGTTCTCGATGATCACCATTTGTGCCAACAAACCGAGCTTGAGTAGAACTTGACCGTGCATGAAACAATGTCCTGATTGAATGGTTGTTACTGTTTCTGCTTTCATTGTTAACGGTGAAAAACAAGCTTATAAGAGCAAAAACTAAGATGACCCACAAGAAGAAAATTGAAGCTCTAGCCCAAGAAACCCTTCTTTCTCTTGTCCTTTCTTTTCCTCCAAAACCTATCATTGCAGTTGTTGATGTAGATGTTGTCACTCAGAGAGAAGTGTAAGCAGCTTCAGAGTATCCAAAAGGCCACCATGAAAGTGCACAAAAAGAGATATATCTCTTTGGCTCTAACGGGACACAGTGTGTAAAAGCAGAAAGTGGGTTTAGGATAATTCAAAGAGGGAAAAACCGGTTGAAAGAGAGAAGAAAACCTAAAAGTTTGGGTTATTTCCTTGTCTTATGGGTCTAATCACATGATCTTGACCCTTGATTCCTGGAAGCTTCTTACAGTTTTTAAATTTAACTTGTCAGTCCTTTTTCTTTGGACTTTGCGCCTACCGCTAGAAACGGGTTACTTCATATTAGGTTTTATTTTAGGGTTTTTTTCTTCATATTATAAGAGAAATTTTGCTTTTATTACATAGACACAAGATCTGATAGGCCACATCATCTATTAAAATTAAAAAAAAAAAAGAGTAAAATTATTGAATACAATTTGATATCTCACTAATAGGATAAAGAATTCTCGTGCAATATGAGAATTTTCCCCTTTTTATTTTATGGATTTTGCTTCTTTTATATAGTAGGAGAAAAATTATTTTATGTTGTGAAATTAACAAATAAAATGTGGCCCACCAATTTTTTAAAAAAAGAAAAAAAAATATGCACATATTTTTATAAGAATGTAACATAAGAGATGAATCTTATGCAACACGAGAATATAATATCCCTTATTTTAATGGGGTCTTGTTTGTTTTGTAATTAAACTGAAGATATATTCTTATATTGTAGGAGACTTGTTATTTTATATTATAAACATAAAGTATGTGGATCCATTTTTAAAAAAAAAAATATTAACACAACTTTTGATGTATGAGTAAAGAGTATATTATCTCAGGTAACATAAGAAAATTACATACCCCCAAGTATATATTTATCTATAATGACATTCTTTTCAAAACTTGATTTTTCTTTTTATTAAAAAAACTTGGTATGTCTTTTAATTTTATTTAAAGACCTAATTTAGAATAAAATTTTAAAATATAATAATAGGTTTATGTCTAAATATGTAAATAAAACGACAAGTAATAATAATAATAATAATAATAATAATAATAATCAAATATTATGTTAATATTATTTCAGTAAATGGAACGACTTGTTAAGTTTAGAAAGCCTTTTTAGTGTTTAGCAACATAGAAATATAACCTTTTTAATAAAATTGTTGAAAAATATCTTAACGTTACTTTTGTACTACTAATTAAGCGCACCAATCTTAAAAGCGAGTCACGTCTAGGTTTTGAGAAGCCATCACTATTTACTTCTTTTACTCATACACTCTTTCCATAATAGGGTGATTGGCTGGCTGCTTTGGTTTTTTCTTTTCATTTTGGCCTCTGATCTTTGTTTTTGTTTTTTATATGCTTTATGAATATATTTCGTTTCTTCATTGTTTGTGTTTGCTTGGTAAGGGTGTGGCACTGTCAAGCTTTAATGGCCGCTGTCTCCGGAACATATTCAAATTTAGAGGGCATCGGTAAACAAACTCAGCGGTCGTACGTGTACCATTTTTTCTCAATATAGATTAAGTGTGATGCATACAATATTTGGGATGGGTTATACAATATATGTTATGGTTTGATAAAAGGAGATAGGATATTTTGACTATTAATTTTTTCTACTACCACTCTACTACCATTTTAATCATCATTGGATCAAGAGTTATTTTTCTTTTCTCTCTCTTCATTCAACTTTTCCTCTAATCCAATGGTGATTAGAGTGGTAGTGGAGTGGTAGTAAAAAAAAAATGGTAGTCAAAATATCCTAACTCTTATAAGAGTTATGTTGTAGGAGTGTGATTGTGTTATGTTATAGAGATTCGTTTTGCGTGTCGAATTTTTTTTTTTTTTTTTTTGCTTTCAAAAATTACGGGTCCTACAAAATGTTGTGTGTGATAGGAAAGTTGTTGTGGTCATGTTAAATGATAGATACAAAACCCTATGTTATATGTTGATTTCATTATAAAATTTTAAAACTTATAAATATATTCATTAGGCAATGAAAAATTTAACATACTAAAACAATAGCCAAACGATACATTTAATTAGGTGTAACATGTTTTAATTTTTTTTCTTGCTTTTAGCATTTTCAATATATTTATATCTTCTGCTTATTTGATTGTATTTGTATCTCTGGATTGACCGAATTGTTCCTTTGTTATGTATTCCTGTAATTAAGGGTGTAAATGAGTCAAGCCAAGCCAGACTTTAGCATAAATAGGCTAAGCCCATATAGAATATTTTAAGTCAGGCCCAGCCTCTTAGCCTGCCACAAGCTAAGATATTGGCCTGGCCTGTTTTTAAAAACACAAAGCCTGGCCTGGCCTCTTGCCTGCCAAAAAACATATTGCAGATATTTTATATTTAGATCTTTACATACTTTTTGTAATAGTGCAAATTATTAAAATTCATCATAGTTAGTGAATTTTAATTGAAACCAATAACGATAGTCTAAAAATACTCAAAATAAAATGTTGGAGTTAGGTGATCAGAGATTCAGAGTACAGCCACAAAAATTGAAATGGAAGCTGATGAACAATAGCGCAGCTGTTGATGATGAGCGTGGTTACTGGTTGTGTTGGGGGGGAACACAATAACCTCCAAAAAAGGGAAATCAGGTATGTGCTCTAGAGAGCTCCAAACCATATCTATGCTCTAGAGAGCTCCAAACCAGATCTGTGCTCTAAAGAGCTCCAAACCACAAAATGACCGGTTAGTATGAGCTACTACACACCACGAACACTCCCCTAAAATTTGAGCTTATTCTGATGAAGTATCATTGCACCGCACCGGAGCCTCTTCCCTTCTTCTTCTCCTCTGCGTGACGCTTTTGTCTCGGTCTATCTTTCTCTCTCTTTTTTTCTTTCTTTCCTTTCTTATTTTGTTCTCTCTCTCTCTCCACGCTCCTTTTCTTTCTTTTTTTCTTTTGCTTTTTCAAATTTCAAAACCATGGGTCCCACGACTTTAATAAAAGTCACGAACCCAACAGGTTGGAGATGGGGAACAACAGCGCAGCTTATGTGGACCAAAAGTAGCAAAAAGGAAGAAAAGATCGGCAGTCCCTAAACTCTATTATATAAAATAAATTTTATTAAAAAAAATTGTTTAAAAATATAGGCCAGCATGGGCCAGGCTATACAAAATAGGCATGTGGCCTGATTTTAAAAGAGGCTTTATAATTAGCCCAAGCCTGGTTTGTTTTGTTAAGTGGGTCGGGCCAGAGGCCCCTGACGGGTAGCCTGGCTCATTTACACCCCTACCCGTAATGATAACCATTGTTGCGTAATGTGTGCATATATAAGAATATCTATTAATCATTAAAATGAAATTTTTATTTTATATATTATTGTCAATATAAAGCGTTTTGGACTCATTTCATGCGCTCATATCTTAACAACATAGCAACAAGTGAAAGAGTTAAGAAATAAAGGATAAATTACTTTTCCCATCCCTCAACAAACACAATCTTATAAGCACTCCACACCTACAGGTAATCCCTTCTATAGATAAAGGATTAAGCTTCTCAGGTACATACACTGAATTTCCTATTCTCTTTCCTATCATTGTGCACACACCTCACGTCTTCGGCTATATGCCAGTATTATTATTGTGCACAGTGATCTGTTACCCCTTGCGGTGTCTCTTCCATAGACCCCCGCGAGCATACCGATCCAAGATACAAATACCAACCTTAACCTCTCATGTTGGACATACCGATCCTCCAGGATTGAACATTAGCACCATTTGTGGGAATTGATAAATTTCGACTTCCACCCAATCATGGTGAGCGCGGGTAGCCACCAAATTAACTGAGGTGAATAACTCTTGTCTCAAAGGACCCATTACGTGGAGGAGTCATTTTTAGGACGAATGAGCAAGTTCAACAGTAGTGTTTTGCACGATAAGCTCTATAACTTCTGAATATGCCTTTGGTGGGCGAGCGTTGACCGATCCATCACTCCTCCTCCACCTACGACTACAATAAAATTCTAGACCAGTTTTTTCCAAAACCTTAACCCTGTCATTTCGACTTACTATTAGACGAGAGCGACGCACGACAGCGTTGTCACCAGTGACTAGCTGGCCCAAGCTCAAGCCGCAATTAGTTTAATAACTGGCGAAAACAACCAGATTTGGCAGAGGCCGACTCCTCTATTCATGCCTTGGCTATCGTAATAAGGTCCAACCAGGCTACTACTACGACACAATCTTAAATTGAGCTCAAGAATGCCTCTGATTCTCTCAAGTCCTAGGAATATGAAGACTTCAATTCCACTAAATCACAATTAATTGAACATGCCGAGAAGTTTAGGGAAAACTCCTACAAGAGTTATCTTCGAAATTCTTGAATTGAATTAGCAACACAAAATAAACTATTTTAGGTCTCCTGCACAGGGGGAAGACCATACCGAATAGAATTGTAATTGTCCAATGAGCTGGCCATGTTTGATATTCTTTTTTTTTTTTTTGGAGTATACCCAACTCTAATTACCTCTTTGAGGCGAGTTGGCTCCCTCCGATATCCCCACAAGCTTCGACTCTTTGAGCCGGCTATGGGACTAATCCGGAGTGCGGGGGTCAGTGATGGCTAAAGGTTCAGCCCCCTCCCCAAGAATGCATTCAGCGGGAATCGAACACGTGTCCAACCACACTAACTCAGCGCCAAGGAACCAACTGAGCTGCACCCATTGGGTACCAAGTTTGATCTTCATATACACTTCAAATAGACTCTACAATTGCATACACTATTATGAGTGGGCCATCCCGAACCAAATTTGTTAGCTGATCCGATTTAGCCCAGACGTGCATATGGAGTTGTGAAAGTGGGAGCATAGTGGGGATATATCAAATACTATCTTGTTTATATTTTCGAGGAAAGGATGTTATTGTGCTTAAGCTTTATAGAAAGCACGACATTTAGTGAGTCGAATCAAATATTTTTGCTTTAATGATTGGAAAGATTCATGCAAAAATTGTTGTCTCCAAGAATGACTCTCGTGCATACGCAGGATTAGGGGTGTTCATCAACCGATTCAAATCGATTCAAACCGCGGTGACCGAATCAAAAATTGATAACCGAAAATAAAAAAAAAACTCGCAAATTTTAATTGGATTGGATCGATTTTCAAATTGGTTGATGAAAACAGATCCAATCCAAACCGATCCAATATAGTAATTCTCCTCTACCTACTTGGGTCTTTCCCTAATCATAGCCCAAAATTTCTAAATCCAAGACTCATTAACCCATCAACTAAACCCAAAAAAAAAACTAGTTACATCTCATCAACAAAATTTTATATGTGTAGAGCTTCATATCTCATTGACAAAAAAAAATATATAATCGTTTACTTTGTATTTAATTTTTTTTTACAAAGCCACTATATACAAAAGATGTTATTTGTACAATAATCATGAATTAAATTTTAGGATTTTCAAAAAAACCGAAAACTGATCCAATCCAAATCGAAAAAAATTGGATTGGATCGGATTTGAAAAAAAATTCAAACCGAATGGATGATTACACGATCAAACCGAAGGGATTGAATCGGATGATTTTTGCTTCCAAAACCGATCCAATCCAGACAGCGAACACCCCTACGCAGGATGCAAAAATATAAAGGCCAAAAAGATCATAAGAAAGCGAAATAAGAATGAAAGGCCAGAAGGTCAACACCAGTTCAGCCCAAACAAGGGAGCGCAAAAGGAAATCTACAGAAAGATCAACTATTCTAGAACAAGACCTTTGCCAAGAAAGCCAGAACAGGAGAAGCAGTAGCAAAACTATAGGTTACACGACACTATGGTTAGAAGAGGAATTTAGAACTCGTCGCGCTGATAAGAAATCGCTCGCAAAAGAAAGACATACAAGGCAGCCCAAGAACACCCAACAAACTCCAGTTCAGAATCAACCCAGACTTGGCTGAGGTGTATGAAAAATATCATATGTTCGACCACGCAACTATGTGGGATATATGCATGTCTCATAATGAGAAGACTCGGATATGACCTAGATGCGCTAAGAACATTATAGCCCGACATCCCAATCGTTCAGACTATTGGGCTGGGGGGCATATGGGGGAACACACTGTCAAAATAAAACGAGAAAGAAAAACAATCTTCGTAGGGTGAACTGAGTTCGAAACTCAGGCTAAGGGAAAAAGCCCAGAAAGTCATAAAGAGGGATAAAAAAACTTCATCCAAACACAACCCCGACATCTTAACCCTGGGAAGCCGGCCAAGTCATAAATGCTAAAAAGCATAAAGAACAAAAGCAACAAAATTCGGGAAAAGAAATTTGAAGAAATATCGGTTAGTTCTAAGCAGGACCTCAACCAAAAAGGTTGAGAGAGGAATATTGGAGCAGCATCTCCAATACTCGGTTCATGAAACCCGTCACAACAATTCAATGGCCGAATTAAAATTCGAATCAGGAAGCACAAAAAGAAAATCGCTCAATATGAGTCAGGAAGTACTCGAAGAGCAAGATCCAACATGGACCTGGACATGACTGGAACCCTGCAGCAAAGCTCAACAAGTTTGATCTGGAACATAGTTAGAGGCAATAACTACAATCGTCGGCCCAATTAAGTTGGCCAAGAAAGGTTGAACCTAGAAGAAAATCGTCGGAAGAAGAAGACAAGTTCTTCAACACGGAGACAACAAGCTATTACACCCTAGCAGCCCAGTCACCTAGACTACCAAACTGGGGGGAACTGTTTTGGACCCATTCCATGGGCCCATATCTTAACAACATAACAACAAGTGATAGATTTAAGAGATAAAGGATAAACTATTTATCTTATCCGTCAACAGACGCAATCCTATCAGGACTCTACACTTACAAGTAACCTTTTTTGTAAATAAAGGGTTAAGCCTCTCAGGTACACACAATGAATTCCTTGTTTTCTTGTTTATTATTGTGCACACATCCCACGTCTTCGGCTATATACCAATATTATTATTGTGCATAGTGATCTGTTACCCCTTGCGGTGTCTCTTTCATAAACTCTCGCAAGTGTACTGATCGAACATAGAGTATTTTGCATTATTATCTAATAGTGTATTATTATATCGCTTAATAAATATTATTTTTGTGAGAAGTTTAAAGTCTTAATTTTGGATTCGACCTGAATTTCGAATTAGTCCATAGGGTTCCTATAGGATTATCGGGGAATAATCTCCAAATATATATATATATATATATATATATATGGGTTTCTCTTTTCTTATGTCACATGAGATATCATCTCTCATGTCATAGATACAATAAGTGTGGGGTCCATCACTTATTAAAAAAGAAGAAAAAACAAAAAGGATAACACGATTTTCGACGTCTCACAACATAAGAAAACTATCTCCTATTACATAAGAAAATGATTTCCGTATATATATATATACAACTTAGAAAATTTGTTCAAATAATCAGTATATGAACTTCGTTGACAATTGAAGGTTGTAGAAGGTGTCGGGGTGGTACCTCTGTGTAGTACTGGTTCACTTATAAATATTTCAATGTTCAATTTAATCAGTTTATGAACTTGGGTGGAGTGTAGAAATATCAAGATACCTACCTGAAATTGTAGGAAATCTTAGATTTATGCGGAAGCGGTTTAGGACCTAGTACATTGGTATGCTTACCGAATCATCCTTGTTTCACAATTACCTCTCGGTGCGCAGGTCTCGTGTAGAATCTTCCCTTGTAGGATTCCTCTTCACGAACAGCTCACCTCAGTGCCGCAGCACGAACAACCTCCTTGAAGCTGGACTGTGGCAGATCTTCCAAACTATCTCTCGAGGAGGAAGGGGAAGTGTGTGGGCACTGATTAGATTCTGAGCTTGCCTCTTTCTCACAAAAAAGACCTAGGAGGCTGATGACTTAAGAGGTACTATTTATATGGGTTCCAAGAAACCCTAGCTCATTGGGCTCTAGGTTCCTTGGGCTCTTCTCATACTAATAACCCATTTGGGCTTTAGTAAAAGAGCAAACCCAACAATCTCCCACTTGCTCTTTTGGATACAAACTTGAGTCGTAAAACCCAAGATCATGTAACCCATAAGTCATCATCTATCCGAAAAATACCACATCCCTTGTCTCAAGCTAGCTTGGGGATCTACCATCTGTTATTAATCAAGGCTCCTGATAATCAACGAATGATTATCTAATTCGGTGCTACTCCACTAAAAGCCCGAACTTGAACTCCAATATTAACAACACTTATAACATGAATATGCATCGCCCCTTTGTAGAATATGTCTATAATTGATTGACAAGTTTTCTGTAACTCAATCAATTATTTATTCCCTTGACTATGATAATTTCTCTAATGGATTACATGCACTGGCCAGTGTCTTTAATATCCAAGTACCGAAATATATCAAGGGGACATTTCCTATAAATTCCTTGTTGTTTATCTCATAAATACTGATAATCAAATAATCTCACTCCCAAAACACCGAGTTATTGGCCGTCAAAAGATCGGACCTCACCCGTTGGTAAATAAAAGAATGAAGACTATTTAATTATTTATTTAAAATAAACACAGGATTAAGGGCAACTACATAACTATAGTTAACTGGAGATTTGATACCTTATGACAGAAAAACAACCTTAATCAAATCTCTCCTTGATCCTTTCAATGTGAATGTTAATTCACACCAATATTTTACAATGATTCAGACAAAATCATTTCATAAAATATTGTAGCCTGAATAAAGTGCCCAACTTTATTTAACGGCTGTGACTCCATTCATCAATTGTGAGAACCTATGATCATGTCCTCCATGAACGTATCCATATGATCATATCTCCACAATTTGATCCAGACCTTTATGTTTGTAAATAGTGCGCAAAATAAATAAATAAAACCTTATTTATGAAATTCAGAAAATTATTTTATTGTTTCATCGTCTTACTCCAACAGCACAATGAAACCAATAACTCCCACTTGCTTAATGCAAGTCTGGGATCCTTCTAAGACCCAAAGAAGTAACATGCCTCTCGAACACAAATTCAGGCAAACTCTTAGTAACTGGGTCTGCAAGATCCACCTCTAATGCTATCTGAGTTTAGTGAAAAACTCATAGCTCGAGATTGATTTTCTTGAGTTAATATCCACTTGAAATAACTGAATTTTTGAAAACTCAGCTTTTCAAGACTCCCACTAGAATATACCAGCATATAATCTTTCGTTCTCCAAAGATACTTGAGTACATGCTTAACAATAATCTAGTATTCCTCTAGGTTCAAAATGGTACTATCTCACTACTCCCACTACGTGACAGATGTCTGGTTTAACGCCCAACATGATATGCGTGAGTCTACCTTTGCCAAAGCATAAGATATCTTGCTCATGCATTCTTCCTTCTTAGAAGTCTTTGGTCACTCCTTAGGAAGATGAATTCCACATCTGAGAATTATAATTCTTCTCTTAGAATTCTCATGTTGAATTTTGGGTTTTGTCAATGTAAGTAGCATGAGGTGATGCCAACAACTTATTCTTCCGGTCTCATAAGAGTTTTATACCAAGAATATAATTGGCTTCCCCAGTACTTCCATACCAAAACACTAACTTAGCCAACTCTTTATGCTTGATATTACCTCCACATTGTTTCTAATAAGGAGCATATCATCTACATAAAGTACCAGAAAAACTACTGTCTTCCGTTGTATCCTTTACATACAAATACACATCATTCATCAAGGTTCTCTCAAAATCAAAATTTTGATAACCTGATCAAAACTGATGTTTCAAGACCTGGATGCTTGCTTAAGTCTATGAAATATACTTTCACAACTTGCATATCGTGTGTTCCTACTCATTTGCTATAAACCCTTTTGGTTGTTGTATGTAGATATCCTGACATCCAACTCCCAAAATGAAATCTCATAATTGAGACTTGTAGCAACTAAGAGAATCTGGATAGACTCAAGCATGGCGTCTGGCAAAAAATGCCTCCAAGCTAGCTTTGAAGGTTTTCACCTTTCTGTCCATCCTCTCTTTGCCTTTTATGTCCACATGCACCTTGTGGGTTTTACCCCTCTTGGTGTCTTTACTAGGACCGAACAGAGTTGAAATACAAGTATTTCATCTCATTGTTCATAGCCTGAGCAACACTTGATCAACAACATCTTCTAGTGCATTATCATAACTAGTAGGATCAATGTCACTCAACAAGAAACAACTTGAGAGTTAACAAGGTTCTCTCCCACTACGAATGTACTGCACTAGACCTTGTGTATTTATAGGTAAAACAAAGAGTGGGTCAAATGATGGATCTTCAATTTCTTGAGGATCCGCTTATCCTTGATATTGTTCCTTTACATGTGATACTAATATTTCTACTAGTTTCACTTTTATATTATCATGTTGAATTTCCAATCATGGTTCTTTTGTTTGTTCACTTAGAGATATATATATCCCCTCTTAAACAATCAAGGGAACAATGGATAAAGCTTCTAGAGATTCTGGAAATTCTTGATCTGAGATAAATCTTATCAAGAATAACCTAACTTAAGAGCTTATAATTTCTTATCTAGTCCTCCTTTAAGAAAATCATGTGAGTGCTCACTTAGATTATCTTGTCCTTAAGACTAAATAAGAAATCATCCCTAGTTCTCTTAGGGTAGCCAAAAGATATGCACCCTTCCATACAAGATTCCATCTCATTTGACTGCTGTTGTAGGACGTGTGGCGTAGCACCCTAAATCTGAATATGGTTTGATCTGGGCTTGCACCCTTTCCATAATTCTTTAGGTGTCTTTACAACAAACTTTGACGGAACCAAGTTAAGAAGGTATATTTCCTTCTCTTAGGCATCTCCCTTGAACAACATTGACAAAGATGAATAATTGAACATGATCTTCACCAAGTCTAGAAATGTTTGATTTTTGCATACTGCAACTTCATTCAACTAATGCGTTCTTAGAGTTGACAGTTACAAAAACTATCCCCTCTTAAATCAGGTAAGACCTGAAATTACCAGACAGGTAGCCAAACACTTTAGTAGACCAAAGTGTTTTGATTTGAACACCTACATGCTTTTCTGCCTCAGACTAAACCTCTTGGAAATTTCCAAAAGCTTTAGACTTATAGTGCACTTGGTTCATCTGTCCAAATCTAGAGTAAACATTCATATAATGAAGTACTCATCACCTCTTATGGTCTGAACGCTAAGTGGTCCACATACTTTAGTATGTACCAGTTCCAGTTGAATAGTTACGCAAACCTTCTTGGCCCTTGTAGGATTGCTTGGCCACTTTACCTTCCAAATAGGACTAACATGTAGCTGTTAGTTAAAAGATTCTTGAACTTTCAGTCCCTCTTTTAACTAAAAGATGTTTCCTACTTGAGATAATGTGACTCAATCACAAAGGCCAAAGTTATGTTTCATTTGAAACTTTTATTTCTTTGGTGAAAATCCTTGTTCATCATCCTTTGCATTCAACACAAAAAATTTAGGGGGGTATAGGACAAAGGTAATAAAGACTATTTAAACAATGTACCAGAACAAAACAAGACGAAGATGAACTTCGAAATGTAACTGAGGAATCAATTGCATTGTCAAACTATGTTTTAACCAAAACAACTAACAAAAATTGAATTCCTCTTGAAATCCGGAACAAATAAACAGTCACTCAAAACCATAGTCGTATAAATAACTCGTCCTACTGCAAATGCAGCACAAGTTTCCATTTTCAAGCTTAAAATATCTATGTCCATTGCTGACAGGTATGCCATGTTTGAACTACTACAAAGAGTAACAAACATAATCAGTGATTCCTGAATCAATAATTCATTCACTGATCAGGCCTTGATATGCCCATGTCAGGTTCTTTTCATCACCTCTAGACAATTTTTCTTTCAGTATCCCTTCAGTCTGCACTTGAAGAACTTGCCTTGCGGCTTCTTCATAGCAACTGGTTTTACAACTGATAACCAAGTCATTTTGTTACCACCCTTGGGTTTCCCTTTGGATTTAACAAGACTTTTAGCAAAACCTGCACCGACTGCATTCTGTCTAGAAGAGCTGCTAGACGCAGCAAACATGTCATTAAGAGTCTGAAGCATTTTTACTCCACTCTTAATCATGTACACTTGCTTCTGCAAGTATTTGGAAAGACTGACAATAATATAGCAGCGAACTACCATATTTGCCATTTCCTAATCTGAGAAATGCATCTTAGTTTCCTTAGACGCATCCTCTGCAGGTTGCTATGGCCCTCGCATTGTCAGGACAAATTTTAGCTTCCATGTTTTAGAACAATATCAAAAAAAATTTGTTTTTCACTTATTCATAGTTGGTACCATCTAGAGGTTTTTGACTCAAAATCATTTCTAAGATATTTTCTGAAAAACATATAAAGCACACAATTATAAACAAATAATGCAATAAACAAATGAAGTGCGAGTAGATTCTCATAACTACTCTTGTTTATTGTTAACAATCCTTCAGTTTATCTTTACAAGGCTTACGATGGGCAAGTCACTTGTAAAAACCAAAATTGTTATTTGGGCCTTCAGTGCCATTGCCAGAGCCTCGATGGGAGGGTTAACAATTTTACCAAAGTTGAATGTAATTAACCATTGTTTAATTTCAAAATTATCCTTAGTGTCTAAGCATTGCCGACGATGGGTCGTACAATACTTTACTAAAATTTTGAAATTATTAAGATTTAATCTAGTGAAATCTGATTATCCTTATCCGATGGGGCTTCAGCGATAATCATTTCACTAATAAACCCACAAATGGAGCCCACAGGTTTTAAAATTAATTAATTTTTAAAACCTTCACCCATTCAACATTTTTGTTTGAGAATTTTCGTAAGCCCTGTCGAATTCATTGTTTAATTTCAGAATTATCTTTAATAACTTAGTATTATCGACGATGGGCCGTACAATACTTTATTAAAATTTTGAAATTATTAAGGCCCAATAAAATCCAATCATGCTAATCCGTTGGGGCCTCACATGATTATTTTATTGATAGGCCCACAATGCGCCTGGAGGTTAAATTAATTTCTTAATTTAAATCTCCTCCCATAATTATTTAGGTCCAATCTAATAAAATCCAATCATGCTTATTCGATGAGACTTCACATGATTATTTTATCAATGGTCCTTATGATGCGCTTGAAGGTTAAATTAATTTCTTAATTTAAATCTCCTTCCATTCAACATAAGCAATATTTTCCAATTTCCAAGAATTATTTAATTGAGAGTATCCTTTGTTCGATTTCAAAAACTATATAAGTAAGAGCGCCGATAAACGTGCACTAAGCTTAACATAATTTTGAAAGCATTAAGGTCCTGAAATCCGGTCACTTTACGTCAGCGTGTGCTCCAAACAATCATGATACATGAAGGTTATATGCAGCGTGTGTTATTCCATGACCATTTCAGAAAACCCACAAATTACTCACAAAATAAAAGAATTCTCTTAGGAAATTTTCTCTAATTATTTTTCTAGATTTAAATCATCCAAATAGCTGACTTAATTATTAATCTAGATTGCAACAATCATAATAATTATCATTTATGAGGATAATTTGAAATCAAAATAATTTCCATAACGATTATTTGTCTTGATGTTAATTATCCAAAATTAATTAATTCAATTATTAATCTAGATTTTTAATAAAAATCATAATAATTATTAATTAATTTCTTAGGATGATTTAAAATCAAAATAATCTTATAATAACTATCATACTAGTCGCTGAAGACATAATAGCTATTATGCTCATGCAATCATACAAGTTATGCAACAATATGGCACCACCTATTCTATATGGCATGTTATCGCAATAAAGCATGTTATCAATCATATAATTTATACCAATCAATAAAAACATTAAATAATAAATCATAATTACTTTAATCCATGGCCTTCCTATTTTAAAGAAAATAAAATTAAATTAAATTAAATAATACAACTTTGGAATTCAACTTTCGCCTAGCCCATAGTATCTGTCTCAAGCCCCTTTAGGGTTTCATGGGCCCAAAAGCCCAAAGACCCAATCCTTTGGCGAAAAACCCTAGAACGCGAAAGAGGAACCCTAGCCGCGCCGTCACCCGAAGTCAAATCAGGCTGAAACTCTAGGGGAAGGACCACCACGTAGAGACGAGTGCACCGCCGCCGGAACCATCCAAAAAGGTGGCTGGACGCTCCCTCATTCTTCCATTCTTTGCCGGAGAGTGGCGGCCACTCTCAGCCTCTTGTGGAGGCGCGTGGTAGAGCGTGGAGTCTCCGATGGAGGTGATCCACCCACCTTTGCGTTCGTCTTTCCGTCCTCTTTCCAACCATATATAGATCGCGCCATTCTGAGATCGGGAAGTCCTCGAAAAGTCTCCGACAGTACTGACTGCGCATCTTACTCGCGGTTTCTCGATCTTGAACTTTTACAAAATATTGGAAAAATACACAGAAATTCCGAAAATAAATAAAAACAGCAAGGAGGAAACCTAATCATATGGGATTAGCCTCCTTGTTACAAATCGAGAAATACACGAGAGACCCTAACAATGGATTAAAGCATTTTTACCGATTAAAATTTAAACTTTTATGAAAATAAATTATAAAATACACATGCTAGATTCATACCATAATCCTAGAACCCTAGGTGCCACATTTCAAGAAGCAAAACTAATTACATGAATAGTGAAACTAGATTCATATACCAATGTACAGCCAAGGCTCTGATACCAATTGTAGGAAATCTTAGATTTATGCGGAAGCGGTTTAGGACCTAGTACATTGGTATGCTTACCGAATCATCCTTGTTTCACAATTACCTCTCGGTGCGCAGGTCTCGTGTAGAATCTTTCCTTGTAGGATTCCTTTTCACGAACAGCTCACCTCAGCGCCGCAGCACGAACAACCTCCTTGAAGCTGGACTGTGGCAGATCTTCCAAACTATCTCTCGAGGAGGAAGGGGAAGTGTGTGGGCACTGATTAGATTCTGAGCTTGCCTCTTTCTCACAAAAAAGACCTAGGAGGCTGATGACTTAAGAGATACTATTTATATGGGTTCCAAGAAACCCTAGCTCATTGGGCTCTAGGTTCCTTGGGCTCTTCTCATACTAATAACCCATTTGGGCTTTAGTAAAAGAGCAAACCCAACAGAAATATGGCCTACCAAAGACAATTATTTACAAGGATTCCAATACTACGGGACCATGGATAATGAAATAAATGGTGGCATAGAATATCGACATAAAATTTAATTACAAGTTTAGTATATATTGTTAGAATGTTTCCGTTGAGTAAGCTTAGTTATGTTTTAGTATTTTGAAATATTTAGATTAATAATATTTAATTAGGTTTAAGTCCATTGTGATCATATTATGCTTTTAGGCTAATGGCATCTTTGGACCTACTTGGGCTCCAGTTAGGCTTTAGTGCAAGCGCGAGCCTGTTTTTTATTATGATTGAATCTAATGAATACAAATTCTTCTAATTAGGGGTTTTTGGCTAGGTCTCATCTCTAGCCCATTTAGCATATGAGGTTTGATTGTCGTAAGCACTCTTATCATAAAGGCTACCTAGGACAGTAGGCAATAAAGAGAAAAACCCTAACATCAAGTTTCCTCATTCCCTCTAATTATGTGATGGCCTAACAAAATACGTACATTTACATTTTTTGTTCTATTATTAATTGGGTATTTTAAAATTATATGCATGATTTTAAAATTTTAAATTTATTATTTGGTATAGAGCCTTGTGTATATGATAATAGAATCTGTGTTGTTGATTGAAATCAAGAAATTAAAAAAAAAATTCTCCTAAGATCGAATATTATTTGTGTTATTTAATCTATAATCATAAACATTGTATTTTGTTTTGATTCATTTCAACTGTATATTATTGGATTAGTAGTTGATTTGGACTGATTTCTTCGTGAGCCCAAATCCAACCCATTGGCAAGTGATATATAGAAATATTGTTTTGAGACGGTGAGTGGGCTGTTTTGCATTTTTGGGAATTTTATAAAACGAGAGATGTGTAATATGTTTCTTTAAAGTGGAATTGAATCAAATCATAAGAGGATAATTTATAATTTATGCAATTATGCTTTTTATTCGTTTCCTTGGAGTACCTCCCTGTTTACACTAATTTTTTGGCCGGTGAAAGAATCAAAGCAACAGTAATACTAATTTGGACCACAAATTCATAAGGCTTTAGGCTTGTTAAACCGACCAGCCCGATCCAGAATTCGATGGGCTAGTTCTCTGGCCGATCCGATTGGATAGTCTAACTGCTTTTCAATCAGATTGCGATGACTGATAATTTGCGGTGGGATGTTAGTATCATGATTTTTTTTTTTTTTTTTTCAGAGTAATACTTGTAAGCATTCCAACAAGAAAACCACAACAATTTAACAGGGAAAAAAAAATACATACAGAGAGAGATACGCAATAATTTTGGAAGTGAGGCCCAGAAGTACTGATCCAGTCAAATACAAAAAAATCAACGTATTCATCAGTTGATTAATTTGTTCATGAATTGGATCTTCATCGTCATATTCTATATTAAATAATTAAATATTATAAAAAAATTAGTATATATACCATGTTTGTACATTAACCACTATGGATGTAAATAGGTTAAGCTTTGATTAAATAGATCAAATTTGTATAAAAAATCTTAGACCTGACCTGTTAGCTTGTGTATACCAAAATTACAAGTCTGATGTTACTTATATTTAAAAAATTAAAGTCTTGACTTAGGCCTGTTATGTTGTTTAAGCCTATTAAACATTTAATAATTAAAATAATATTACTTTATTATTCAAAATTATTAAAATAATTATTTTATTTATTTTATTTAAAATTAATAGTATAATATAGGCTGACCTATAGATTTATAAATCCGACATATATAAAAAAATTCATGATCTACTTTTTAAATAATTTTTTTAAAAGTCTAAGTCTATTATTTGACTATCTGTAATAAATCAAACTTGACCTAATATAGGTTGGGCCGTAGACCGACCTAGTCCATTTACACCCTTTATTAGCCACGTTGCAAGCCTAATAAACTCAAATAATATCTTAACTAACAGTTTAATAGAAATGGTTTTTTACAAACCAAGAAATGGAGCTCGAATAATGCTTTAAAACTTAATATATGCTCAGCTCAATATCGTAGCTCACGACCTTGACCAATTAACTTGTTCATTAACTCAATTTGTTCCCCGCCCAGTTCTCCAACTCAATTCCGCAGCCACTCATTGGCGTAGCCACATTGTGGCTAGATGGGGCCCGCGCCCCTGCTGATTTTTTTAAAAAAGTTATTATTATATATAATTTTATAAGTAATTATTATTTGGCCTTTTCTAAAGTTAAAATTTGGTCCTATTATGCTCTCTTTCTCAGCTAATAGTCTAATACATTCTGAGTGGAGTTGGAAATCCTAACAGTGTCTTCGTATTTGCTTGCTATTCTCTAAAAGTTAGAAACCCTAATGGTATTTGCTCTTAAATTAGTGCTTTTTTATTCTGAAATTTTTCTAATTTTTCCCGTGATTGATTTTATTTTGTGAAGATATACTTGTTAGAGTGGAGTGTCTTTGAGTGTTTTGCTCTTTCATGTTTCCTTAAATATTTGATTCGGCTTTATGACTTTATACACTCTCTCTTGATAAATTATGAAATTATGCAGCATCTCGATGGCTTTTTAGATAAGTATGCTAGAATTCATAGTAAATTTTTTTCCTAATAAATTTGTGTAATTACGATAAATGTTTTAATAATTTGATGTGTCAAATTTTTTGGCCCCGACTAAAATAAAATCTTGGCTCCGCCACTGCAGCCACTCAACAAGTCCTACTCCGTGATAACATGGCGCGATATCTCGATTCAGCCCATTTCTCTTTTTTATTTTATTTTTTGTTAAACCATTAATAAATTCTTAATCAAGCACCACAATTATATCATTTCTTAACTAAGTACTTAAATTAAGAGGTGTATTGGATCATGATTTTAAAAGATTATTTTGAGATAAAAAATCTTATAGATTTTAGAATACTATCTAGAATTGTAGCAACTTTAAAAACTTTTTTAAAAGATTTTTTCTACAATCAATATTTTATAAATTCGATTTTAAAGGATTTTAATAGAATTTATAAGATTTGAAAGAACAATACGAACTTATAAGATTTTAAAAAATCATATGAATTTTTAACAAATATTCAAAATTACAAGAGTCAATAAAAAAATAACAAAGAAATGCAATGATATTAAAAAAAAAAAAACATAATATAATTTTCTAAATCAGTAATTTGATGTAACTTGATGTCCTACTAAGCAGCAGCTCTCTATATATCTATATTAGCCCTCCACGTATTAGCATATTCGTGTTCTTGCTTTTGAATTTGACCAACTAGAGAATTACCCGAGCGATGCCCGGGGGAAAAAGAACGAAATTGTTGTCGCTGTCGTTGGTTAATCATCGCACCGGTAAATCAACACATTCATCTTGTTATCAAGCTCTGAACGGTACTATGATGGAGGTATAAACATGAAGGAACAAGAAATAAAAAAACAAACCTGTTACTTGAGAATTATGTGAAATAAAAAAGAATTATCTTGCTATTTTGTGCTATTTTTGAACTTTAAAATGCCACAACATTCACACGGAACTTATAAATATCAACCACAAACAAATCTGCAACTCATGGGCATTGATTGTTATGTAAAACAAATATAGTTATGTACTTAATAATTCATTCTTTAAATATAACTACCAATGAACCTTCTCCTTTGTATTATTATTCAATATGATCCCGTCTTATTGTTTCAATCGTACACAAAATTTGCTACAAAATGAAATCAATTAATATACATGAAGAAAAAAAATTAAATGTTATGTTGATTGTTCATTTTGTTTAGATGCACTTTTATTTATCACAATATGATTGTTCATTTTATTTAGATGTTTGTTTCTGAAATATTTACAGCAGTAAATCTAATTATCTTAATCATACAAAGACGGGTTTGTTAGAGAATAGATATAAGGGGGGAAACGTGTTCGCGCGTGAGGTGTGTCTGCCCTCCGGGCCGAGCTCATTTTGCCATCTCTAATTGTCAACATTTTCTATCAACTTATAATAGATTTTTCGTATTTATCCATATAAAAAATGTTCTTATACTTACGTCTAGATTACTATGTATCTATTTTTTCTGTAGTTGTACCATATATATTAGATGAAGAGTTCAAAAATATTTGAGTTAGTACGTTTAATTTTATAACAAATATTTTATAGTTGAAGTTAAATGTGATAATATCAAAAGACCACTCATTTGCTTAATTACATAAGTATAAATAATTGTTCACAATATATATATATATAAACATTTATTTAATGCATCATATTTAATCTGAATAGGGTTAGTTTAGATGCTTCTTTTTAAAATATTTACAGCAATAAATCCAATGATCAGCCATAAAAAGATAGATTTGTTAGACAGTAAATATAAAAAAAAAATGTGTTGGTGGGCACTGGGCAGGGTGGCCTGGCCCTTCATGTCCCATTTTACCACCTCAAATTATCAACATTTTATATCAGCATGTAATAGATTTATATATTTAAAAATAATAAGTTATGTCTAATTCATATTTTAATGTCACATATAATTTTAAAAAAATTAAATATAACTAAGTGTAATTTTACTTTGATTTTAAGTATATATATTCAATTCATTTGTTTTCTTTCCAAAGAATTGGCTGGTATTACTCCACAATTCGATATCATGACTAATTTTGTTGATTATAAGTTTAATAATAACATCGGTTAAAAAAAAACTTCTTCCATTTGTTTAGGAAAAATTAAAATAATCATTAAATATTTTTAATTTTTAAAAAACATCAATAGTACAAGAATTAAAATAAGAAATAGAAATTTAATTATAAAAGAAGAAGGGCGAAATTTTAATTTAATTATAAAAAAATGTTGGCAGGCCAGTCCTCCAGACTGAATCCAGTTAGTAACCTCTAATTGTCAGCATTATATACTAGCAAGTAATAAGTTTTATATCTATCCACATAAAAAAAAAATTCATATAGTTGCATCAAAGTTTTTATATTTTATTTCAGAGATGGATATTCATTTATAACAATCAGAATTACAAAATAATAATAAATAATTATTTTTTTGCAAGGATTTGTGTCCGTAGTATTTTGAATTTTACAAATTTATATTTACAAAAATTGAAATCAGATTTAGAAATATAATTATAAAAGAGGAAGTACGAAATTTTAATTTAGTTAAAATAAGTTGGTGGGCCAGCCCTCCGAGCCGAGCTCAGTTTACCACCTCTAACTATTAACATGTAATATGTTTTTATATTTATCCAAAAAAAAAGTTCTTATAGCCGCATTTATATTTTTATATTTTATCTCAAATATGGACTTTCATTTATTACAATCACTTTTAAAATATAATAATAAATAGTTATTTTTTTGCAAGAATTTGAGTCGTTAGTATTTGGAATTTTACAAAAATTAAAATAGATTTATGAAATTAATTATAAAAAAAGAAGGATGAAATTTTAATTTAATTATAAAAATATGTTGGTGGACCGGCACTACGGGCCGAGCCCAGTTTGACTCCTCTAACTATTAGCATATAATATATTTTTATATTTATAAAAAAAGGCTCTTATAGTTGCGTCTAGGTTTTTATATTTTATCGCAGAGATGAACTTTCATTTATTACAATCAGATTTAAAAAATAATAATAAATAAATATTTTTTTGCAAGAATTTGTGTCGTTAGTATTTAAAATTTTAAAAATTTGCATTTACAAAAATTGAAGACAGATTTAGGAATCTAATTATAAAAGAAGAATAGTAGAATTTTAATTTAATTATAAAAATAAGTTGGTGGGTCAGTCCTTCGGACCGAACCCAGTTTGCCATCTCTAACTATCAGCATGTAATAGGTTTTTAAATTTATCCACATAAAAATATTCTTATAGTTGCGTTTAGATTTTTATATTTTATGTCAGAGATGGACTTTCATTTGTAACAGATTTAAAATAATAATAAATAAATATTTTTTACAACGATTTGTATCGTTAGCACTTAACTTTTTCAATGCATTATAAAATACACCATTGTTTAAAGAACCAAGTAACATCATTAGGTCTTTCCAAAACAATGTGGTATAAGTTGTTAGGAATTATATTTTTATATTTTCTGACAATGATTTTTTTTTCCTTTCCACAATGAGGAAGATAATTTATAGTGAGTCAAATTTAAAGTTTAAATTAGTTAATTTTTGTTTGAGCCAAGTTTAGAATTTAAATTTTAAAAATACAAACCAAGCGTTCAAAAAACAGTAAATATTTTATTTTTAAATTAGACGCTCAAAATCTTTTTATCCTTTTTAAACAAATATTAAAATTTAAAGTTTAAATTAGTTAGTTTTTGTTTGAGTCAAATTTAGAATTTAAAATTTAAAAATACAAACCAAGCATTCAAAAAACAATAAAAATTTTGTTTTTAAATTAGAAGCTCTAAATCCTTTTTAAACAGATATTAAAATTTAAAGTTCAAATTTGAAATAGTTTGAGTCAAATTTATATGAAATATTTTTGTTGAGAAATAAGTTTGTTGAAAATGCAGAGAAGGAAAAGGGTGTGAAATAAGTTTGACTCACTATAATATTAGGTCTTTTGAAAATAATGTGGTATAAGTTGTTAAGTGTAAGAACCTGCACCGTTAATTAAGGTATTTAATTAATTAATTATGCAAAAATAGGAAATGATTCCATAATTGACCCTAATAATTATTTATGAGGCTTAATTATTATAATAAGTGATTAAGAATGCTGAAAGTCGCTTTTCGGAAGAAAAGTGCAAATACCGGTTCTGCTAGTCGGTATAAATGCGTGCCGAAAAAGTATCCCGAAAAATCAATGTAAGTTCATGATAATTACTAGAATAATATGTAGGACTTGTAAAACGAGTTTCAAGTCCAGATAATGAGAACTGGTGCTAGAAACCGGTACTGGCTGGAAAAAGCGCGTACCGGAAAGGTGCTCAGAAAAATATAAGAAAAATATGTTAATTCTTAGAAAATTATTTAGTTTCATAATCCAAAGTTTGGGATTAAAATGCGAAGCGTAGCAATTAAAGTTAATACTGTGTGTTTAAGTGTGTTTGGACTATAAATACTCCTATTATGGGCACAAAATCCTAGGATCAGATTTCTATACGTGAGTTGGGGATGACCATTTGCTGGTTACTGTTCCATTGGCTTTCCCTTCCATTTCTTGAGCCAAGTTGTGATCTTTCTTGAGTTTCTTCACATTTCCACCTTGTAAACACTTGGGAGCAGCCTTGTGGGAGTGAAAGGAGGGTCTCTTCTGAGTCTTAGCCACTATTTGAGTCAGTCTTGAGGGCTGAGTTTGGAGGTTGAGTAGTGGAAGCCTTGGTCTTGCCATTTGTGAACTCCAAGTGTCTATCTTTGTGGAGAAATGAGCCATCTTGTTGTGCATTTTCTTGCACCTTTTTAGTCATAATTGTGAGGGGTTGTGTTGAGCTCCAAGAGCATCTCCCTCTGCTGTTTTTGAGTTTTAAGGCTTAAAAATGGTACCTTGATGCATCTAATGACTAAAAGATGATAACTTGTTGGGTAATGTTGAACACGCCTAGAAATGCATGATTAGATGTTTAAAATCGGTAAAAAGGGAACCTTTTAGGGATATCTTCACGAAAATGCAGAAACTGCATTCTGTCGTGAAATATCCGGATATTTGTCGAACAGATATCCGGATATTTTATATCCGGATATGTGGTTTTGGGATATCCGGATATTGGATATCCGGTTATGTGAATCTGTATATTCGGATATTGCATATCAGGATATGGTCCCGAGGAATATCCGAATATTCTGGGATTTCGCAGAACAGTAGCTGTGCTGTGCATACAGTAGGCTATTGGGGGTTTGTAGACTCTAGATTGATGAAGTTGAACTTATGTTTTTAATGGATTAAGCCAGAATCATGGGATTAAGGGCTTGTGGCTTTGTTAGAAGCTTTAAGATTTGAAAACGTAATGAGAAGGCGTTGTCTTTAATTTGTATGCATGTGTACATGTTTATTGATTTATATTTGGTCCATATCAGATTGTGATCTGCTGTGATTGGACTTTGAGCTTGTGGCATTGGATAGCTGGCTTAGAGGTAAGCTTTTGTGTCCTCGGTTTAGCCATGTTGTGGTTCCACAATGTCCCATGGGGATATGGTATATGCATGCTGTGTTACATGCTTTTGATGTTTTGGAAATGTTGTTGAGCTATTATATGTTAGTGCCTTGTTGATATGCATGGAGGTGTTCCACCTATACGGTAAGCCTGAGTATGTGGAACATACAAGAGGGTGAGGCTGTGGGTGAGGTGCAAGCGGTGTTCTTTGTACTACATGTAGGGAATAGACGTATTCCTACATTTCTATGGCCAGTAGATAGTGATTACACACATGCTATAGATATCTGTTGCACTACATAGTTTTGGAACTGATAATGATATATATGCTTTTTGAACTTATATTGCACGTGTAAGAGAGCTTGGGGTGGAAGATCCTTGAGAACCCCTTGTCTTACTGAGATTTCTAGTTTAGAGATCTCACCCCATGTTTGGAGAATGCTTATTTTAGGGTCAGGTAATGTTGAGACCTCAGGCGGCAAGAGGCCGGAGCTGAGTTAGATTGCTGTTAGATTATGCTGACATGATTGGATGCTGGATTTGCATGCTGCTTTTATGCTTATAGCTTCAGTTTATGTTTTGGAGTTTGATGTTGAGACTTGTTGTTTACTATGTTTATTTGGTGAGCATGAGGATTGTTCATGACACATAGTATTATTATGTCTTGATTATGTCTTGAGTCTTTTGGAGTTGTAATAATGTATCAGGATATTGTCCGGATTACTTGATGTAATGCCGTGATTTAGATACACACTTTATCTATATATTGAGGTATTTCAGTAGATGTCTTATTGCAATTTACATACAGGCGATATTTTATGAAATTGATTAAGTAATCAAGTTGGTAATTGATAATGACGTCATAATTGAGAAGAAAAAGAATATTTCGTATTTTTAATTAAGCATCGCTTAATACGATGTAATGTTAATATTCCGAGTATACATGGGGTGTTACATTAAGAATTATATGGCTATATTTTCTGACAATGATTTGATTTTTTTCCTTGCCAAAATAAGGAAAATAATCTATAGTGAGTCAAATTTAAAATTTAAAATAGTTAATTTTTGTTTGAGTCAAATTTAGAATTTAAATTTTAAAAATACAAACCGAGCGTTCAAAAAATAGTAAATTTTTTGTTTTTAAATTAGACGCTCGAAATCCTTTATATCCTTTTTAAACAGATATTAAAATTTAAAGTTCAAAATTGAAATGGTTTGAGTAAAATTTAGAATTTAAATTTTAAAAACACAAACCAAGCATTCAAAAAAGAGTAAATATTTTGTTTTTAAATTAGACGCTCGAAATTCTTTTTATCTTTTTTAAAAATGATATTAAAATTTAAAGTTTAAATTTGTTAGTTTCTGTTTAAGTCAAATTTAGAATTTAAATTTTAAAAATACAAAATTCAAAAAACTGTAAATTTTTTATTTTTAAATTAGACGCTCGAAATCCTTTTTATCCATTTGAAACAGATATTAAAATTTAAAGTTTAAATTAGTTAGTTTTTGTTTGAGTCAAATTTAGAATTTTAATTTTAAAAATACAAACCAAGCGTTCAAAAAACAGTAAATCTTTTGTTTTTAACTTAGGGGTTCGTTTTCTCTGCAGATACTAAAGATAATTTATCTGCAGTAAGCCTAATACGACGTCGTTTTAGAGCAAAAATTATGGTATTTTTGTAATTTTAATTTATTTCAGGGTTATAATAGTCTTTGTATTTATAATTTTTTAAGATTTTAATATCAAAACGACGTCGTTTTGGGAATAATTGCAGATAACTTATCTGTATTAACTGCAGAAATATTTTTCCCTTATATTAGACGCTCAAAATCCTTTTTATCCTTTTTAAATAGATATTAAAATTTAAAGTTTAAATTAGTTAGTTTTTGTTCGAGTCAAATTTAGAATTTAAATTTTAAAAATACAAATCAAGCGTTCAAAAATAGTAAATATTTTGTTTTTATATTAGACGCTTGAAAAAAATTTTATCCTTTTGAACCGATATTAAAATTTAAAGTTTGAATTAGTTAGTTTTTATTTGAGTCAAATTTAGAATTTAAATTTTAAAAATACAAACCAAGCGTTCAAAAAACAGTAAATATTTTATTTTTAACTTAGACGCTCGAAATCCTTTTTATCCTTTTTAAACAGATATTAAAATTTAAAGTTTAAATTTGTTAGTTTTTGTTTGAGTCAAATTTAGAATTTAAATTTTAAAAATACAAACGAAGCGTTCAAAAAAAAATAAATATTTTGTTTTTAAATTAGACGCTCGAAATCCTTTTTATCCTTTTTAAACAGATATTAAAATTTAAAGTTTAAATTAGTTTGTTTTTGTTTGAGTCAAATTTAGAATTTAAATTTTAAAAATTCAAACCAAGCGTTAAAAAAATAGTTAATTTTTTCTTTTTAAATTAGACGCTCGAAATCTTTTTTATCCTTTTTAAACAGATATTAAAATTTAAAGTTTAAATTTGAAATGGTTTGAGTCAAATTTATATGAAATGTTTTAGTTAAGAAATAAGTTTGTTGAAAATGTAGAGAAGGAAAATGGTGTGAAATAAGTTTGAGTCACTATAAATTGTTAATATGAGGTATTTCCAAAACAATGTGGTATAAGTTGTTAAGAATTATATGGCTATATTTTCTGACAATGATTTGTTTTTTTTTTGCTTGCCACAATGAGAAAAATAATTTATAGTGAGTCAAATTTAAAGTTTAAATTAGTTAGTTTTTGTTGGGAGTCAAATTTAGAATTTAAATTTTAAAAATACAAACCAAGCGTTCAAAAAACAGTAAATTTTTTGTTTTTAAATTAGATGCTCCGAATCCTTTTTAAAGAGATATTAAAATTTAAAGTTTACATTTGAAATGGTTTGAGTCAAATTTATATGAAATATTTTTGTTGAGAAATAAGTTTGTTGAAAATGTAGAGAAGGAAAAGGGTGTGAAATAAGTTTGACTCACTATAAATTGTTAATATTAGGTCTTCCAAAACAATATGGTATAAGTTGTTTAGAATTATATGGATATATTTTCTGACAATGATTTATTTTTTTTCCTTGCCATAATGAGGAAGATAATTTATAGTGAGTCAAATTTAAAGTTTAAATTAGTTAGTTTTGGTTTAAGTCAAATTTAGAATTTAAATTTTAAAAATACAAACCAAGCGTTTAAAAAGTAGTAAATTTTTTGTTTTTAAATTAGACGCTCGAAATCCTTTTTATCCTTTTTAAACAGATATTAAAATTTAAAGTTTAAATTAGTTTAGTTTTATTTGAGTCAAATTTAGAATTTAAATTTGAAAAATACAAACCAAGCGTTTAATGCATTACATTGGGTATTATTTTTTTTATAAATTATTAATATTAGGTCTTTCGAATTTTGAGATGCATCAACAGATTAGAAATTCTTTTACCCTTTTGTATTATTATTATGTTTTCGATTTTTTTTTTTTGAAAAAAATTCTTGAATATTCACTTTTTTTAAATGATATTGATTTCAAGGCTAATTATGGTAAATTTATTAGAAGATAAAAAGTTTCATATGCCTGTATTATATTTTGGAATTGAAGAGCCATCAATTTCTCTTCTAGTTCATATTCTCAACATGAGCATACAAAACAGAGCGTTTCAATGCTTAATTAAATTGAATTAGGCTAGGCACTTATACAATAGGCACAAACAAAATTAAAAAAAGTATAAGGATAAATTAATAGTGATAATTAAAGAAAAAAATTCCTAAAAGAAAAATCGCTTTGAAACTATGTTGTTGGGTTGCACTGGTCTAGCATCTGACACACTTCAACATTCTTTGAAGAAATAGAAGATGGTTTTATGAGGTCAAAGTAGTATCATTTCTATCCAACTCATCACTCCCATCGTCACGGTAAGCATATCTGTCAAGAACAGACATAAATTAAAGAACATCAACAACAATACGAAACAAATTATGTATGGTGAGAAAGAATAGAAGGAAAAGCTCATCTTGCTCTTGCAGACATTAAAGATAGAAAATATAAAAACTTTAAGATAAAGGAGAAATTTTTACCGTGTTGAATTTTTGGATGGTGCTCAAAAAGCACAGATAACACACAGGATTGAAAAAGACAGAACTTGCCAAAATGCTGGGATGATCCACGCATTATGCCATTGCTCGTTGTATACTTTAAAGTTAAGACATTTTATTATATCATTTCATTAATTCATGATATTAGATTATGGAGAAAATACTTGTAGAAGAAAAGAGATAGAGAAGAATGTCATACCTTCCTCTGAGGAAGTACAAAAGCAATATCCTAGAGATTCCAAATCATCCCGTCAGTTTTGTTCTACAACAAAGCTGCAAAAAAAAAAAGCAAAAATATTGCATGTTCATGTGATAGAACAACAATCTGAGAAGATGAAGAAGATAAACACATAGATAAGAGAAGAAATATGTGCACAAAAGTTAATTACCAAATGAAAAAACCAATAACACATATTCTATTTATACACAAAATATTTGCATTTTTTACAAAATATTTTTGTTTTTTTAATGATTATTTTTTAACAAAAAAAA
This sequence comes from Gastrolobium bilobum, assembly GCF_033153095.1. Lineage (NCBI taxonomy): Eukaryota > Viridiplantae > Streptophyta > Magnoliopsida > Fabales > Fabaceae > Gastrolobium > Gastrolobium bilobum. The sequence goes on along the minus strand of NW_026897716.1, from coordinate 57,245 downwards.
TAATGGGATAATAAATGAGCTGTCTGCCACCAACAATTGTTCAAATATTTTCCCACCCTTTAAAATTCAAATTCAAAATTGAAAACCAAGATTTCAGAAAGTAGCGGAACATTAAATGAGTTGTCTGCAACCAACAATTATTGTTAACATATTTTTCAATTGAATTTAATTACAAATTCGATTTTATTTAATATATTTTTATTTTTATTCTTTTTTACCAAAGAAGAAAATGTTTTAAATATTTCGTAGTGTGAACACAAAGCTGAAAGTGAAGGAGAAAATGACACGTCAGCAAACTTGCCAAAGAATGAATTTCCTTTAGAATATTAGATTAGATGGATTGAAAATTATCTTCTTCATTTAGTATCAGAGATATGCATATATGATTATAAGACCCCACAAATTTTTTTATTTATTAAAATAATTCAAAATTTACATATAGAACCTTGGGTTTTTGTTCTACGGGATGAGAGTTTTATAATCACATTATCATATGTATATTTTCATTGAGTATTTTAAGAAAATTTTGAATATGAATTTCTTGGTTTTATTACATGAAAGTTTAGGAATTTTTTTTGAATTATTTCCAATTGATTTTGAAAAATATGTTTTTAGTGATTTATTGACACAAAAATTGATTGAAATTGTTTCCTATAGCGAAAAATTTTGTTCATGAATGTATTGTTACGAAACATAGAATTTATATTATGAAAGTTTGTTTGGGGGGTTTTGTTCCCTGTTGTTTAAATAGATATTGTTTAAACAATCTTTCTTTAAATATATCTTGTTTCATTGATGTAAAACAAAAATTCGTTTGGGGGGCTTTTGTTCCCTTTCATTTTCTCATTGTTTTATGTTTTTTTAATACAAAAATCACATATTTTTGTGCTAAGAAAAATCACGACCTATAGCCTTGAAAAATGGTTTTTTAAACTTCCAGAAGATCTCAAACATTTTTTATTTTTTAGATGTATTAGATAGGGGTGCAAATAGCCAAATAGGTTAGGTTAGGCTAGGATTTAACTTAAATATCGTAGCTTGTGTAAAAAACTTTAGGCATGACCTGGCTTGTTACCCTCGTGTAGGCCTAAATTATAAGTTTGGTTTGACTTATATTTAAAAACAAAAGCCTTGGCCTAGGCCTTTTAATCTGTTTAAGCTTATTAAACATTCAATAATTAAAATAATATTACTTTATTATTAAATAATAAATTTAATTGTTTAATTTAGTATAAATAATGATACAGGTCGGCTCGTAGGTTTATAGGTCTGATATGTAAAAAAAAGTCTACGACCTACTTCTTAAGTATAATTTTTTAAAAGCCTAGGCCTTCTATATTTGACTATATGTAATCAGCCAAACCTAACCTAATATAGGCTAGGTCGTAGGCCCCTGTAGGCCGACCTATCCCATTTACACCCCTAGTATTAGACTAGAATCTTGTTGGGTTGTTGTTTCTATGTTGGTTTGTGATGAACATCATTCAAAAATCTACTTCTTTTGAGTTTTGATGAAGCTCCCATGGCGAAACCCGGTTTCAAGTGAGTCGACCCCCCAAAGAAAGAAGAAGACACTGCAATAGAGAAATCTCAAGAAATCCTAGAGGTTAGAGTGAGATTGTGAAAGAGACATTCTATTTATACTTCTCACTAAAAAGTCTCACGAAATCCACACTAATAAAAAATCCACTAAAATCGTCAGATTTTTAAATACCAAAAGATTATTTTTTCCTTTGTTTAAAATCCTGATTGAATACCACCGGATTTGGACAGACTCTAAAACAATCTTTAAAAAATCATAATCGAATACCACATGACATTTTTTCAATCCTTTAAAATCCTAACTGATTATCAATAGAATTTTTTGTCCAAAAATAATTCTTTAAAATCTCAATTCAATACACCTCATAAGTTATTATTTACCATGTTTAAAAATGTATATACATATATATATATGGTAAAATCATTTCTTCGACTGCTGGACGTCTAGCAATAAATCTTACACCATTGATCAATTATGATTCCCCGTATTTAATGCTTTCACCTAACTTTGTATGATTATGATTTCCGTAAAGCCATATATATATAGAGAGAAAAATATTTCTCAAGCAGCTTGATATAAGTTTATCTCCGGCTACCCCAAAATTACGTCGTTTTATTTATTTATTTTCTTATATTAATTGATTCACCTTTGAATGGTTATGATTCCTTTTTTTTCTCTTTTTCTTTATCACCATTGATCCAAATTTGTACAGTTATGATTTAGTAGCCGGAGATAAGATTATCTCAAGCAGCTTGAGAAACGATAAGCCCATATATATATATATGGAGAGAGAGAGAGAGAATACTTTGTTATCGGTGTCAAACAAAAAAAATTGATACCAAATCTTAACCGTTAATTTTCGTGAATCTAACGGTTATAATTATTGGGTCACACTTATTAATTAATTATTAATTTTCAATATGTTTGTGTGTGTATGGCTTTAATATTTCTACAGTGAATGCAGATAAGTTATCTACATTCACTCCTAAAACGACAATATTTTGAGCTCAATGCAGATAACTTATCTGTATTTACTGCAAAAAAATGAACCATATATATATATATATATATATATATATATATATATATATGTGTGTGTGTGTGTGTACACTTAAGATATATCAATATTTAAATAGAGACTTCTAACCAAGAGTATTTAATATATATATATATATATATATATATATATATGTTAAATATATATTTAATCAATATTTAAATATAAAATATTTCGTTGCGAATAGTGACGTAATTTTCGACGAAAATCCAATTCCAAAAGAATAGAGACGAAATTTATCGACGAAAAACAAATTTAGTCAAAAAAATTCAATAGAAACTTAATTGCGTCGAAATTTTTTACGGAAACATTTTCTACAGAATTCTTATTTCCGTCAAAAGTTTCGACGGAATTGTTTTTAGTCGAAAATAGTAAAATAAAAACAGAATCCGCGGGAAACCTCATTAGCCAGAATAATTTAATATTTTCAGGGGGAAAATTTTCGGTCAAAATTTTCAGTGGAATTTTTCCGTCAAAATTTGAACCAAAATAAAAAATGTGCTGAAAATTTCGAATAAAAACACAATCCTCGTGAAACATCTTTAGCCAATGGGAACGCTTGAATAATTTAATATTTTCGACGAAATTTTCTCGTTGAAATTTGCAACATAATTTTATCGTCAAAAATTTTGAATAAAAACACAATCCTCGTGAAATCTTATTAGCCAATAGAAACGCTTCAATAATTTAATATTTTCAACGAAAATTTTTTGTTGAACATATTGAATGAAAAAACATTTCGCATGAAACCTCATTAGCCAATGAGAATACTTGAATAATTTTATATTTTCGACAGAATTTCTATCATTTGTAAAAGAAAAATTCTGTCGAAAATGTGTCTATTTGTAGCAGTGCTTGGCATTGACTGATGTTCAAAAATGGTTGACTTCCTATTTATGTAACTATGGAAATAATAGAGAATTATGAAAATAACAGCTTCTTCCATAGCTGGCGCTAGGTGATTTTTTTTCAGAAATTGATGTTTGGCACAAGTTAAAAATATTTTCTGGCTCTGTCAGTGTTTATTCATGAACCAAGTCAATAACCTATGTGTAAGTTAAATATTAAAATTTATATACTGCAAACCATTGTATCCTTGTAATTAATAGGTAGTAGTTTCTGGACCGTTCGATTTCATCAAGGACCCCAAAAAAAGAGAGAGAAAAAAGACTTTTGTCAGACTGAAGCTTAATCGTATGGTCTCTGATCGTAGCACAATTTGTTTTGAGACAAATTAACAAACCGCCCCAAACTATGATGACTAGCAATTCCATAACTTCTGGTGACAAGACACTATAAGCTTAGAGAGCCATTTATCAAACGATCCTTCATCAATGTACATTGTCGATTGAGCAAATAATAAGGGCTTGATCAACATTCCTTTATGGTCAACTTGGTTTGATAAACTTGTCCAACAAGAAATTTCAAGTTTGTTCCTATCACCATTGTTCATTTTGATGAGTTAAAAGAGAAACCCCTTTTAACAATCTTTAACAGTTCAACTTCGGGAATTTGTGGTGATTTCTTTCTCTTTTTCTTTAGTAGATTGTGGTGATTTCTTTACCTGACTCAGTGACTCCCTTTGAATTTTCCAGTCTTATTCCACGTCCCAAAACGTTGTGCTCTTTTTTTTTTTTTGGCTAAAATTGACTATTGTCTCTTTTTTTACCGTAATGTGAAACTGGTGCACAATAAATTTAGAGAATTCGGTATTTTTAGAGTTTTAATTATGAGTGTGAGCAAATATTACCATAAAAATATATGCTTCTTGTACATTGCTTATATCTCACATCTCACACTAAAAATAGGTGGTAGAATCAAAAGCGTTAGTGTGAGAAAAATGAAATAGAATCAACTATAATTAGATAATAAAAACTGAACAAATATAATTTTTTTTTTTTTTGATAACAACAAATATAATATTATTCATACTACAATATGAAAGTATTGTTGTCTAAAAAACAGTGTGTATTAATTAACCCCTTTTTTTTTAATACACTAATCTTAACTTTCCAGCACCATTAATTCTGCTCACTATAATAACGGCCAAAATATACGTTGATTTTATGCTTGACATTCACACTTTCCCGGTAAGCCTGCTTTCAACCGCAGAACAACATATGAAATAATCAACTGGTAGTTTCCAACGAGAGCACAAAAATCATTTACACTTTTGATAATCTTTAGTGTGAGTCGCTATGTAGATAATAACTAGGAAGTCATTAAATTGTGTTTTTTAATAGCATACTTAAATTCTGCGTAATCTTGTCAAACGATTATCCAACATTTGTGTAGTCAGTGAGGAAGATGAAATACATATTAATATATATATGAAAATCCTTTTGTTATATTGCAGAAAAAAAATTATCTCATGTAAAAAAAAAAATAACTATGTACTACGGATAATACATAATTATAATATTAAGCTACTTTATTTTTTTCTTTCATTAGACATTGTCGGCTCACGTGGTGGAGAGAAAATAGATAATTTTATCATTATAACTATGTATTAACTGTATTATGTACTTATTATTTTTTCCTATCAAATAATTTTTTTTCTAGCAAAATCAGAAAAATGAAACCCGTATATAATAGTTTAATGCTACAGTTACAAAAAGTTGAAAAACAAATTAAAACTTGTACGTTCTTTCTTCCATCATATTGAGTTATTGGCCTCCAAATATGAGGTCATATCCTATATCCTGTACGCAAATCAACAGCTTTATCTTGTATATTTTCGTTTGTCTAAAAGTTGTCTGTCCAAACATAAGTTCATCTCATATTCCGATAAAAAAAATTTAAAAATAAATAATTTGACGAGGTCTCGCCACTCCTTCAAGTGTGAGACTATTCAATACATTTTTAAGCATAAATAACTGAATAACTCTAATGCAACGATATTATTGACGTTGTAAGAGATGGTCGGGGGACATGGAAACACCTATCTAATGTTCATTCAATAGTTAATCAGTTTTCAAACTTGAGACACAATGTAGACAACAGTTTGTGTTTGAGGTTGGCTATGGTATGAGTTAGGGGCAGTTATATAGCTAGTATTTACTTCTATAGGGTACAAAGCTAGTATCTATTCAACAAGTGAAATATGCAGCCATGTCTTAATTATATGATAAAGTTTTTTCTTTGCATTCAATAAGCATGCATGCACTATAGTACCTTCTCAATGTGCTCTACACGCAAACTTAATTTTATGAGGCTGCACGTTGACAAAAAAATACTCGTGATAATTTGATTGATATACAAAGAAAAATCTGACTTTTTTTTACACTCGGTTGTCTTTGTATATTCTTATGTAAAATGTAAATCTATAGAGTATCATTTTATTTTATTTTTTGTACACAGAGTATCATTTTAGATATATCTTAAATAGAGTGCATATAGTGCATTTAGTTAACAATGCTATATTTATAGTTTTATAGTTTTCGGTGTCCTGATAAAACAAAAAACAGGAGCTCTGAATGTCATTATAAAAATTAAAAAGCATCCCTATAAATACAAAAAATAAAATAAAAATCCTGCAAAGTCAGTACTTGAGTTCAACTTTAAGCAATTCATTGCCAGTCAATATGTAATTTTACTATAAATCTTCGTTGATGTTTTTTGACCTTGCATTGCGTTGAGCCTTTATCTAAACTAAATAAATTTTTGTGTAAAAAAATAATTATTGCCTAAGATCAAAGGCTGCATATATGATTATATTATATTACTAAAATTGTGATCTCGATTTTAAGATTGTAGATTACTAAAACCATGAAAGAGTTGCTATAGATTGATTTAATATGCAGCTTCTCTCAAGAAAACTGTATTTTAGGAGGCTTCCAAACAATGGCGAGCCAGAGAAATTTGTCAGGAGTGGCAAAATTACAACGTATATTCTTTTGTCTTTACAACTATCTATATAACTAAGAAAGTAGAAATAGTGTTCACAAAAAAAAAACAAAAATTTCCATGTATTTTGAAGGTAGGCTATCCCTAATTATATGACCAAAAAATACAAAATTATGCTCAAATATAAAGATTCGTATAAATTTGTAGTGGACGGTCACTCTCCCCTCATTACTCCGTTGCTTCCAAAATACTATAGGGAAGATTATATTTACAAATTTTTTGTTTACAAACTATAGTAAATATGATCTGTCATACTTCAATCAATTAAGAGTCTATGACCGGTCATACTTAGTGTAATTTGTAAAAAAAAATTGTAAACAGATCATTCCCCAAATACTATTGCTAAATATATTGTCTAAAATTAGTAAAAATAAGCAGATTTTTAAACCATTTGATGTCCTCAACAAATTAATTTGCTCTAGCTTCTCAAGTGAAAACTTAATGCAAGAAATTCTAATGCAAAGATTCTTAATTTAGATTAGAAAAACAGCAAGCATGAAACCAGAAAAGTCATAAAAAATGGTATCAATTCAAAGGATTTCAAAAATAAGCCTTCTTGAATATTTTGCCTTCAGTGACTGCCATGATATCTTGCTTTATAATTATACGTTTCTCCAAACATGCCTTCAATTAGAGCTACGTTAGCTCAAATTTATTCAAGTTTAGGGAAAGGAAATATTTGGAATGAATTGGAAGAAATAATGAGCAAATATTTTATCAATGGAAATGTACATCGTGGCCAATTAGATTGGTTTAAATGTTTTCTTCACCTATTTAAGGGGAACCTTTGTAAAAGCACAACATGTTTGATCACAATATGGTTGGAGTTGTTTATTGTTTAGCAAGTTTTAGATAATTCTTTTTTTCCAATTATAGGTGTTAAAGTTGTGATTGTCCAAAAGTGCAGTGTGCATAAACAGTGTCAACTGTCCGGAACAAGACAAAGCAAAGAGAGGCACACATAAGAAACAGGTTTTCATTTGTGTACTTGTAAGTTGTGTGTCTCAAATAGTGAGATGGAGAGATCTTGAACCTCTTGAGAAAAACTTTTTTGAATGAGGAGAAAGGAAGAGTGAGAGAAAAATTAGGAAAGAGGAGACATGGGGAAGAAGCAACTTTAATAACATGATATTATCATCATCATCATCATGCTGTACGTGCCCTTTTTCAGAAACACCTTCACTCTCCACATCTCTCAGAAATCCACACTTTCCATTTTCCACTTCTCTCTTCTTTCTATCTCTCTCCTTCTCATGTATTTAATATATACTTGGTTTCTGTGTTATTACTAATTGTATGTTATACGTATTGGTCAACTCTTTTTGTTGCTTGCTGCTTCACCTAAAGCTTTTACTACAACGTTCTTTCTTCCTATAAATACAGTGTTCTTTGTGCTCCTTTCCTCAACTTCATCTCCATTATTCCCTCACTATCTTTCTCCCACAAAAACAGTGTTCCCTATGTGCAATATTTAAACAAAGACCTTTTAGTTATAGAAAGTGATTTGATTCTAACCTCAAAACATGTCTGATTCAATTAGTAACTTTCACTTTACCACTCAAAATTCCACCCATGCAGCTCCAAAAATCACTACAAACTCCTCAATAGCCCAACCTTATTGTATTTGCACACACTGTAACCATCTCCTCACCTTCAATCACCATGTTGGTAAGCCAAATTTTCTTAAATATCTAATATTATAGGCTTTCTTTTATTAATGTAAATAACATTCATATGGTCATTTTTCTTCTATATATATATATATAGGTCTGCTAAGAAATTAATCTGACCAGATTGTGAAGTATGAACTAAACAATTATCTTAACTATTTTTCTTCATGTCTTATTCTAAAGCTAATGTAGCAGAGCAAGGGACAAATAACACAGGGTCCCAACAAAGCTCAAGGTGGAGTCCAACACCAGTTCAATTACTTGTTCTTGAGGAATTGTATAGGCAGGGAACAAAGACACCATCAGCAGAACAAATCCAGCAAATAGCATCACAGTTGCGCCAGTTTGGGAAGATTGAAGGGAAGAACGTGTTCTATTGGTTCCAAAATCACAAAGCAAGAGAGCGTCAAAAACGTCGTCGCAGGGAGATGGAGGAATATGCTTCTTCCACTCAAGGTAACAAAGTTCAGTATATACGTTATGGGAAATCAGAAAAATCAAGAGGGTAACGTTTTGGCCTTTGGGGCTAATCAAGGTTTTTTCTTTTTTCTTTTTTTTGAGTAATCTCAAATGTCTCCTCCGACTATAACCGAAGATTAATCTCCATCGAACATTGTCGGACTTTTTCAAGTACTGCTCTTCCAAAAAGTTTTTTTTTTTTTTTTTTGGGACTCGAACACGAGATTTCTAATTAAGGTCATGCTCCTTATCACCTTGGTATTCAAGTTTCTTTTAGTGGTCAAAAGATTCCTATGTTACACTGATGATTACAACAAAGAGAGAGAAAGGTTTTATCAGTTTTTTTTTTAAGTATGCAAGATTTGACGTTGAATTTTGGGGTGTTTGGATTTTGGGTACAGGGTTGAAAGAGACAGGTTGTGAAGTTAAAGAGACAAAGAAATGGGCGCCCACTTCAAACTGCAGTGGACATGCAGAGGTCTGTAATTACTCTTGGCTTTGTTCATAGTACAATTACAACATTTTATTCACCTTTGTTAAGCAAAGATACCCTAAAGATTATAGGACAACAATAATAGGGTTTAATTATTTGTTCAGAAGGTCAAATAGAAGGTAAATCCAAGAAGAAGGGAAAAAAAAACTTAATATTAATGAGAAATAAGAAAGAAGTGGAAGAAAACAACAAGAGCTTTTGTATGTTGGAAAAAAGGAGAGGTTTCAAAAGCTGCTTTTTTAACTTTCTGTTGGGGCTGTTTTATGCTATTGTTCAGACTTTCTTGGATTTGTGAATTGAATATGAATTATTTTTATTTTTTTTGAAGTAGAATATGAATTATATCAAACCATCACAACACAACACACACACACACACTCTCTTGCTCTATCAATATTCTTCCCCCTTTTTTTAGTTTTAATTTTAAATTGTTTTTACTTTTCAACTTTTACTATCTGTAATTTGCAGGAATCTGTTGTACTGGATATAGCAGAAAAGGGATCTAATGGGTGGACTCAACTTGAGGAGAGAGGAATACAAGTTTTGAAGAGAAACATAGCAGAAAGGCAAACTAGGTGCCAAAATATGGAGATTTCATGCTTCCCTCCCATTACTATGGCAGCTACAACTTCAGTAGCAGCAAACAGAACACTTAACAAACAACTTTTTTGTAAGTTACCTTCCGTACTCAACAGAGAAAGCTTCAACTATTATGATGAAGAAAATATTGCTGATCCTCGGACCCTTGACCTTTTTCCACTTAAGAGGGATGACCAAGAGATGAAATCTAAGTTCTGTGCTAATGCTTCTTCTATGGACACTGAAATCGCTTGCAACAAGTTTTTTGAGTTTTTTCCTTTAAGAAACTGAAGGGATCAGCTATGTGATTTACAATTTTCTCTCTTGCGAGTCAGTGATCATGCATGTAGAAGTTGCAGCATTTCAATGAACCTAATGTTTTTGTCTTGTTCACTTCATTTCTTTTCTATTTAGAGAGATTGCTATCCTCATCTTTAATCATAAACTCAATATATTTTGCTCTCCTTTTACGTAGATAATGATAAGCAAACAAGGGTAGTTTTTTGTGCACGTCGAAGATGTTTGAAAATGTCAACATGTAATTATTAAAGAAAACAAAAAGGTAATTAAACCTTAAGCAAGGAAGTAGGAACACCTATATTGACAAGCTTTATATACTAGGTAATTTTCTGGTGTGTGTGTAAATTCCTTGATTAGAATTAGTTTTATACTAATTGTGTTTTTAGTGATTGTTGACTTATAGTAGATAAGTAAGGCTTGACTTCATTATAGACTTGGGCTAAGGACTATTAGCTTTAAGATCATAACCTGGACCTCAATTGTAATTCGGATGGATTCTTTGATTTATGAAAAAAGGGTGCACGCATTAAGGGTTAAAGGCCATTTAATTTGGAGTTAAACTCTCAAGTTTTTTTCTTTTCTTTTCTTTCCAATTTTATCGGATGTCCCCGAAGGGACTCTTTTCTTTTCTTTTGAGTTACAAATATAGTAATAAGAATAATTAGTCTAATAACTCTCCAGTTTATTTTATCAGTGAGCTATTTTATGTTATGGATTTACTATATCATATTAATTATTGTCTGTGGGCATTCATCTTGTTACATATATACCTCTTAATTTTCATTTTAAATTTGTGTGTGTGTGTGTTTATGGATTCCACTACAGTTTAATCCTCTCCCACAAGTACTGGAGTTGATTTTCTCTGCATTAACCCAACAAAGGAAACATATATCTTGAACGTTTCAGAGTAAAACACAATCAACAAAGTTAAAAACCGGGAGAAAATGAAATACATTACAAAAATCAGAATCATAGTGAAATAGTTTATAGTTATTTTAATTGGACTAATAACTTATTTTTATGAATTTAAAGAACTTTCGATATGGAATATTCCTTTTTCGATTAAAAGTAAACAAAGTGCATCATGCTATATCAAGAAGATGGTTTGGATTTCAGATAAAGTATTTGGGAATAAGGATTTCAAGTAAGAATTAATATCACACTTAAATAATATCAAGAAATCTTGTAAGATAAAAAAATAATATTTATTCGTCGCTTTATTTACATCGGTCCTACTCATGTAAGAATACCTTGCACAAAAATCAATCTTTAAAAAATAATGTAGTAATACTCTTTAACACAAAATTAATGTATGGCTAAAAGTAGAAATACAAAACGGCGGCGTTTGGTAGAGGATAATTTTTTTTTGTCCGAGAATCTCGATTTTCAAAAATATGATTTTTACATTCAGTTTACGATAATATCCGAAAATTTAAAATTTAGAAAAATTCAGTTTTTTGGAAATCTTGGAGAATGACACGTACCAAACGCCTACACAAATATAAGAAAAATAAATCATACTCTTAATTTTCGTTTTATAAAAGTTATGTTGTAGGAAAAGTGATTGTGTTAAGTTATAGATATTCGTTTTTCGTGCCTTAGTTTTTTTTTTTTGCTTCAAAAAATGCGAGCCCCACAAAATGTTGTGTGTGTAGGAAAAGTGATTGTATCATGTTGCATGATGAATATAAATCCCTTCATTAATTTTATACATTCGACGGTTATAATTTATTGTTAATTAATAAAAATAAACCAAATAATTTGATGGACGAAAATTAATGGTTAAGATTGAATTTAAGATTTATTATTGACAAATCAATCTTGTTCCACAAAAAATGGTAGGTAGCAAATTGAGAAATGATAGAAACTGCACAACCCAAAATCATAACCGTAGAGAGTGTAATCGTAAGTTTGTAACTGATTCGGACCTATTATACATAAGAAAGAGGCCCAAAAGACCTAACTCCCTCCTCCGAAATAGTCACAAAGGCAATCCATCTTGCCACGAGAAGCATGGATCTCGCACATGACTTGGCCACCAAGCCAACGTATCTTAAACTGAAAGGAACCATCATTGTCGAAATCAGCAGCTCAGGCAAGTTGGCCACCACCAGGAACTAGTGTGTGGATGGCAGCTCCAGCTTTCCACCAGATCTACTAAGTTTACTATAAACATAGGCTTGCCCACCAAGGAATAGATTGAGAGAGACCACTCTTCTCCACCAATCAACATGAACACCGCCTCATGAAGGATGATGATAAACACAAGCACTCAAGCACTATAAATACATAGGTCATTGCCCTAGGTATGATATCTCTCTTTGAATACTTGAACCTCTTGGATATTAAAACTGACTTGATCATCGCAGTGCCTTTGCAGGTACCACCCAATTACTCTTATATAACCCAGAGAAGCATAATCATCGCTCAACCATCTCGCAACGCATTTTACCATCTACTTAGCTTACAAGTATCCCGACAACAGTTCATGATTTTTTTCCTTCTCTTCATCAACATCATCTACCTTCAACCGTGTGTGGTTAGACCTAGCCCAATTGGTGTTGGACTGATAATTGGCACCGTCTGTAGGGAATGATAAATTTCGAATTTCACTCTCTATAAATTAAAAAAATGCTTGATACCAAGAGCAAGATGTCCAAATTCCAGAACGCTTCCAGAGGTAAGAAGAAGGGAGGGCAGGCATCTCGTCAGAGATCTGCCTCCTCCGTAGCTCCAATTTCACCCTAGCGAGAATGAAGGGAGGCTTCAACCTGAACTTTTTTAGGACCCAGGTGAAGTAAGGATGTGAGTAGTTGATCTCGCTTGTTCCTGAACTTATACTTCAAGAGAAACAGGTGGCGATTGACTAGAACAAGCCCCACCAGCCATGACTGCTGCTCTGTTTCTTGCCATTATCTTCATCATCCTCAGCTTGTTTGACATCGTGCTATCTACAAGAAGATAGCACAGTAAACATAATACAGTGAATCAAATAGAGGCAAAAATGACATGCGAGATCAACAAATAATACATGCATAATAAAAAAGTCTTACCAGGGAAGACTTTCACATCTTTATCTGTATACTTATTCAGGATAGTGAAAGCACTTAACAAACCAATGTTGTCGCATAGCTTCATCATCGTTATTCTCTCAGGTGGGTCCAGATCATCAAACAAATAGCTCATTTTGGGATAGCCTTCAGGATCATTAGTCCAATATAAAGGAAAGATAGGAGTATTATCCTCAAGATCCAAATAAAATGAATGATGATCTCGCGCAGGATAAATTTTGAAGTAATCCATATTCCAGTTATGAATTTTCTCGGAATATGCCTCGCAAAAATTATAGGTATGATTTTTTCTAAAAGATACCTAACTTTTACGGGATCCGTAAACTTTGAACAGACACAAAAAAGAATGTGGTAAAGTGAAGAGATTGTATGCCTTGCATAACATCTCATACACAGTTGAGAGGCGGCAACATTAATGTGGTTCAAGAGGTTAATGACAAAAATTGTAAAAGGTAGACGGACACCTAAGGTGAGAAAGATATAACTATACATCATTAAAAAGTGTTTCAAATGCTCATCCAGGAAAGATGAGCAAACACGTTCATCCGCAAGAAAGGAGAAATTTCCTACTCATGGACATGGACTTTATCTTTGGCAAAGTAATTTGCGGCAGCAAGCTCCGCAATTCTTATAGTGGTATGATAAATGGAGACCATTTTCTTCACATCCCCATCCACCCACTCAAGGTTGGCTGCATCTCGCAGGCCAACAGTACTCTTCCTTAGGAAGGTTCGTTTACTCATGGTTTCCCTGAGAGAGGAAGAAGTGAAGTCAATATTAACAGAATTAGACAAAGTATTAGAAGAATCAAATGAAAAAGAACTAAAAAAAGAGCTTATGGGTACTCCGCTGGTTTTGTGTTTCTTTAAAGGATAACTAGCTGGATACTCAATATTCAAAGGAATAGGACTAGGATTGCGAGGAGTAGGATTAGGGCAACGAGATGCTTTCGAAGAAGAATGGGGACTTGATTCATAATTTGAACTACTAGAGAGGATAATTGGATTTTTTGAGGAGGAAGGAATTTAGCTTGTTGCTAGATGTTACTTTGTTGGGACTAAACCCTGGGTAACTGGCAAGATCCCCCTTGATCCTCGCGAGATGAAGTTCTAGCTTGCCTAGGGCCTCACGAAGATGACCCATCTCTATAACCTCTTAAGGTGGGAGGAAAACCCCTTCGATTTTAGCTTTCTCCCAATGAGAAATTCCTTCACCCGTCAACCACCACCATGTAGTACTAATTGACCTAGACCTAGGAAATGGTCTCGGTTCTGACCTCATGGAATCTGACCTCTCAGCCATTCTAAAAAATGCAGTATAGGGATGTTCGTCAGACATCTTTTCAAACTATTGTACTATGTTCCTCAACTCAGAAAACCCAGAAACTTGGAGACGAAGAAATAAAAAATGAAAAACCTAAAAACCCGAGAATATCCAATACTACTTCACGTAGAAAAAATAAATAAATAATGCAAGACTCAAACACTCAACTAACAAAAGATTACAAAAAATACAAAGCGAAGGAAGGTAAAGCAAAAGTTCATACCTAGTATTTATACTGGAGCTTTTGCTGGAATTCGAAAAAGTTCTTCAGGAAACACAAATGTAATAGTAGCTCACAACGTGTCAATCGAATGAATCAAAAGATGAAGGAAAGATGAAGAATGAAGGCAAGTGAGTTTTCCCTCCAAATTCTTCGGTAATAAGAATATGAAAAGTAACTGAAGGGCAAATGCATAAAAGAATGGCTAAGGTGAAACGATTTAAGTATCAAGTGGGACGTATGTCGCGTAGAGGCCAACAGATTATTACATTAACCCACACGTAATAAGACTCACATTTAATGCTCTTGGCAGTTAAAATCACATCAACAGCCTCTTAAGCGATGAAATTATGGTTTACCAAAGCCCACTCAAGTGCAAAAATTATGAGTACGTGGCAAGTATTTCGCCACGAGCGACGACAAAAGCATTTCAAGTGAATAAGGATCTCGCATGAGGAAAGACATTTCACGACAAGAGTATTTTGCATAGAGAATGCATCTCGCATAAAGATTACATCTCGCTCCTCATGCTTACAGCATAAGCAACAAGCAAGGGTACTTCTGATCCGAACCTACTATACATAAGAAAGAGGCCCAAGTGTAACAAGGCCCAACTCACTTCTGCGAGATAGCCACAAAGACAGTCCATCTCACCACGAGAAGCTTGGATCTCGCTCATGACTTGGCCACCAAGCCAAAGTTACTTAAATTGAAAGGAGCCATCATTGTCGAAATCAGCAGCTCAGGCAAGTTGGCTACCACCAGAAACCAGTGTGAGGATAACAGCTCCAACTTGCCAGCACATCCACTAAATTTACTCTGAACATAGGCTTGCTCACCAAGGAATAACCTGAGAGAGACCACCCTTCTCCACCAATCAACATGAACATCATCTTATGAAGGACGATGATAAACACCGGCGCTCAAACACTATAAATACAAAGGTCATTGGCCAAGGTATAATATCTCTCTTTGAATACTTGAACCTCCTTGGATATTAAAATTGACTTGAGCGTCGAAGTGCCTTTGCAGCAAATCACTCTCATACAACCTTCAACCGTATATGATTAGATCCAGCTCAATTGGTGTTGGATTAATCAGCAACCATCAAAATCCAAACTCGAAAGAATTAGTCACACACACAAATGATATAAGGGCACCCAGAAAAACCAAAAAAATAAAAAATAAAAAAATCCTTAAGATCACATTTGGGGTTGGATGTGGTCAAAAATATTCTCAAACATATCCCACTGATATCATGAGCAGAGAAAAACTTCAAAATGCATCAAGATTACCGAATTCGGTTGTCCCTTTTGCTAAAAAAGAAAAAAAAAATCCTTTTTATCTATGTTTTTTTTATATTTTCCTTTAAATTCAAAAAAAAAATTATTTTCAATAAAATGGACCATCAAGTTCGGTGATCCCAATTCATTGAAATTTTTCACCATGTGCATAATAGAATCTGAAAAGTAAAAACACTTGGCCAACCCAACTGACGCATGCTAACTCCAAGACGCGGAGATAGCAGGGAATACAGAAGTTTTAGACCTCTACAAGTTCTAAAGCAAATAAATCATTTGTGTAACAGTTAATTTGTAATTTATAACAGTATATGGAACTATAAAATGTAAATACATACATTTAACCCAAATAGAAAAAAAAAAATTAAAGTTACCATGGTTGACGTTGACCACCAAGAGCAGAAGCGAAGGATCATCCTGACCACAAAAAAAAGTTGTACTCCACCTGAAGGAAAATTGACAGACCAAAAAATAAATATATATAAAAAAAATAAAAAAAACATTTTCATTTATGTGCAAATGAGCCAGTCATAATTGAAGAGTGAAAGAAGGAAGGGTTTGTCTACGGTTATGCAAAACTAGAAGTTGCAGAATTGTCATCACTGCATGTCTGCAAAGCTTAAACAATGTGTGAGTGAGGAAAAGGACAACAAAATCACTGTACAAAGAGAGAGGAAGCGACCCTTATGCATTGAAATGGGCAAGTTATGCAATACATTGCTGCATGCCAGCGTCCTGAAACTCTCTTGTCTCTCTGTCTGTTGGTTCCACCTCCATGCTCATAACACATCACTCACAATATTCATTGCTCAAATGATCTTTGTTTTATCCAAGATTTGCAATCCATTTGTCTTTTAACACTTGAATAATGATGATGTTGAAAGTTCATCATTCAACATATACCTCTTCTCTCCCTGTACTACATCTCTTTTGTAACAAAAATAATTATAAACATGTGTGGTGTATTTTAAAAGAATAAGGGGGTGTTTCGTAGGAGTTAAAAAAAAAATTCTAGGAAAATGGGGTAGGAAAATTATTTGCCTATATTTGTTATGAGGTGAAGTAAAAATATGATTGGAAAATTTTTTTGTTTATTATTTGTTTTTCTATGTAAAATAGTTAGGAAAGATTACTATTGAAGGGGTGGAATTATTTTTTTCCCATGTGGTGAAAAAATTAACACATAACATTAATAAAATTAACTCAATATTCTCGAAAAAAAATTGACCTATCAAATACCTTTTAGTAACTTAGCCAGAAAAAAAAATATTTTCCAACCTGGTCACGTTTACCTGGGTCTGCAACAGGTAGCACATGATCTCTAGCCACAAATAATATTCCAACCAAATTGAGAATACATAAAAACTAGAATCTTGATTATTAATTGATTTGTTACAAGCATTTAATTTTAGATAAATCCATAAGTGGTATAACACCATAATATTTATTTTTTATTTTTTTATTTGTTCCATTTGCCTTGTTCCATTTTCCATAATTCATAAAGTATATGTATTATCAGTGTGTCTTACTTTAAATATATATTTGCCATTTGCTAACAAGTATCAGTAGTAAAGAAACATTTGATATGTTTCATCCGAGTCCTAACTTTAAAACAGTCCTTTTTAAGAAAAGAAAAAAATAGTAAATAAGTTTTTTTGAAAAAAAAAACCCTAAAATACAAACTTCTTTAGTGCTTTTCTTACTAATTAGAAAAATCAACTTCTAAACAAACTCTGATATACATATCATAAGAGAACCTTCTATAAGTTTATCCAAACGCGGCCAAAATAAGAAAATTCTCTTATCAATTAAACATCTAAGAGTACACTATCATTGTACTAATAATGATAATAATAAAAACCTTTATATTGTCCTCTGATCATACATTGTTAAACTATTAAAACAATCACAATTACGCTAATTTCAAATCAAGATCCTCTACTGATTAAATAAAGTGCAAATAATCTCCAGCCTTTAACTTTTATTTTTCTCTATTACAAACTGCACTACCTGCAATTTTTTTTTTTTTCGGGTGCAAGGAATCCAGTTTTACTAATGTCAAATAAGTTTAATGATGTGATAACATTATTAATTGATGGGGTTTATATAAACCATAAAAAAAAACATATTCTAAAGAATCACTTCAACCTAAAACCTTAAAGTGTTGGGTAAAGACCTTTTTAATAATTTATATATTCTCTAACACACCCCCTCACGCAATAGCCCTTTGGACTAGAAGCGTAGATATTGCACAGGTCCAATTTTTGGTTTGTCTTTTTGTGTTTTTTATTTTAATTCCACTTTAAAGTGGGGGACGGTGAGTATCGAACTTGTGACCTTGTAATCACTCAAGCTCTGATATCATGTAAAGAACCACTTCAACTCAAAATCTTAAAGTATTGGGTGAGAACTTTTTTAATGATTTATATATTCTCTAACAGATATGGCAGGACATTTTATTCTGATTATTCATATCCAGAAGCCGAATAGATGGAATCTAGTCATCAGTGGCAACACAAACAGGGGACACATTATTGCAACGCTTATAACAACAGATTAAAAATACTTTAGCTTTTGTACAAACTTGCAAATTCAGGTTTAAAATACAGTGATTATAGATTGTCAGCGTACATAGAGTGGTTCTGGCTCCACTTTCCGTCTGATCCTGAAAGAAAATTTGACAGAAAGAAGCAATTATTTAGCAAAAACCATCAAGAAGTCACCTAATCTGAAGTGTATGCAGTTCTTAGAAACTAAGCATAAAGAGGTATTGTGTACTTATTTGTCCTACACATTTACCTAGTGCAAGGGTGCAACACTAGAGGCCTACGGTACACCATTGACAAAAAGGTTAGTTCATTAACAACACTCACCAAACAACTTACAAACTTACGATGTTTTGCAAAATATTCTAACAATTTTTTGGTGAAAACTATGTAGCTTTTACCTTTTTCATAAAATAAACAATTTTTTGCACTTGCAAGTGTTGGTCACGGTTACATACGTTAACTACAACTATCTACAAAAGTTTATATTAAATACATAAAATTTGTATTTTTTTTTAACAAATGTTTTAAGTATTAACCATCTTCTGAATGGCATATCATAGAAAAATCAAAAATCCATGCAATGATTCAAATGAGTCAAACCTAAAAACACTGAGCAAAATTAAGTATTCAAATGTTTGTTTGGTACCCTGTCAGTATCTATGCCAGTAAAAAAATTCTTAACTAATACTTGAAGATCACACAGGTATATTTTTCACTATAATAGTATTTCTTCGAGTTAGGTCTTAGGAAAAAGAGATGCAACCACACTTTTATAGTTAGCACTCTGGCAAGGCAATCTACTATCTTTAGCAGCAAGACCATTGTTGTATATCTGATCCAATTACTACGAGTTCCTCATCCTGATCACGTTATAGGAAGACCATAATCGATATGAAATCATAAGAATACCGAAGGTAAAAGTGAAAGCATCAGTTCAATCCAACAAGTTTTATAAAGTCAAAACCTAATTCCTTCTAGGTTAAAATGTAAAATGATTCCTAGTCATTGGGATTAAGGAAGACAAAGAACTGATGGTATAGAATAAATGTAATAAATAATGCAAGGTCTATCAAAAGTAGTAGGCAAATAATACCAAAAATATAGAAAGCAGCTCATAAATAAGATTCTATAGAGGCAAAAACAGCAAGTGGTCAATATCTAACAGATTCAATCAAGTCATAGTTGAATTGTGTATTATTAATGACCATATTAATCAACCACAGATTTCTTTTAGCAAACAAACCTTTCAATGATAATTGAGCTCCTATAGGTGGAAAAGGGATAGTAAATAAACTCTTCCTATGATCCAAACTCACCAGTTTTCTGGTGCCCATTTGCAGCCATCAGTATCCACCACATGCAAACTGTACGCATGCCTTGATTTTGGGGACTGGTTTTCAAAGCTGTCATCCACATAGAAAAGCAGATAAGGATGAATTATCAGGTATTCACCTTCAAAGGCAACTTTGTTTCTACATGATACACGTTATCTAGAGAGAATTGTTTTAACAAACCTTTGGTGGATAAGATCACCATGTATGACAACCAAAGACCCAGATTTTACTTCAATAGGAACAAAATCTTTATGATCATAAGTTGGTGATGGTCGATCAAACTTGACACCATCTTCATCTCTTAAGAACCTTCTAACAAGCCCCTCTACAGCAACCAAAGAATAAAAAAGAAAAGAAAAAATATTAGATCTGATCAAACAAAGCAAAGGATTAATGATCCAGGCAACGAATAAACCAAAAGAAGAAGAAAGCTACTTTTGTGAGATCCAGGAATTGCCCACAGGCAACCATTTACTATGGTAGCATCTTCTAGAGCCAGCCACAGCCCCGTGCATGTTTGTGGTTCAGTATAAAGAAATGAGTTGTCCTGGTGTGGCACTACTTCACCTCCAATGCCTGGTTGCTGCCAATAAAGATTTATGATCAGGTTATGATAATGACCAGGCATGAAATACATCTATACTAAGACAGTCCTTCCATTTAAAAATTGCACATACCCATATCTGCAATTTTTATTTTATTTTTTTTCAAATTCGAAACATCAAATACTCACAACAAACAAATTCCTATACATAAAAATAAACAAGAATAGCAGTTTCCATCAGTCAGAAAAACATACCAAAGAAGCACGAGTTTTCTGCTAGTTCATTTTAATGCAGTTCAGAAAAGAAAAAATCATAGCATGTTTCCAGAACTCCAGTAAAAACTGGTTGGAGCACAAAATGCTCATCATAGCATGATTGAGAAAGAGAAATTCAACCAGCTTTGATATGTTAACTACATATTAAAATTTGGGTGGTTCTTCAAGTTCAAACCATAGCAATGTTGAAATAACCAACCCAAAATATATCCAAAGGACCACAAAATCAAATCAAATTCAAAAGTGAGCAAATAAATTTAGATGGTTAATCAAAAGTAACTTTCACTGAGTTGGTATATCTACAAAACCCATCATTCAAAATCTACTAAAATATATGCCATTTGGAAGAAACACACAAATTTTATTTCTGAGGTGAACAACCCAATACCAAAAATATCCATGTGCTGAACCAAAATAACACCGCAAATTTCAAGCTTCATTCAAACATTCACTACCCAATCAGTGTACAATTTAAAGAACCAAATCATACAACCCCCTTACCCTAACCCCCCCAAATCAGGAAAGTAAAAGAGCACATAATGTCCAACATTTCACATATCTATTGCTCATAATCACATAAAACATTAAACTTAAGTTATTTCAACCATATAATCAGAATTGAACGTCCCAAAGACAGAAGAAAATTTACCTTAAATATGTACATAGACTGCATGATTACTGGTCTCTTGTAACCCAAGGAATACATCAAACTTGAAAGTTTCTCAGAAGAAGAAAACTTCTTGAATGCGGGCTCAATCTCATGAAGTGCTGCACAAAATCACAACACACCCTCAGCCCACGAAAAAGAAAAGCTAGATTCAAAGGAAACTGAATCAATTTAGAAGGAATAATGCTACTCTTACATCTCTTACATTCACAAGTAATGCCCCCACTGTCTTTCACATATTTTTCCTAAACTAACTAATTCAACAACATGTAGTGTGAACAGATACTACCCCAAATTATTTTTCAGAGAGAGAGAGAGAGAGAGAGAATATCAGAATACTCAAGTTACCATGGCCAACTTTATTAAGGGAGAGTTGCTTCGGTTGCCTTAAGTTACCATCATCCCCAAAAGCTTTCTCTACCAAAAGAGAAACAGAGAAAAGATTAAAACTTTAAGGGAACCCAAATTACACTAAAACCGAAAAGATTAAATTTTTTTCAATACCCTCGAAGAAGAACGAAACTCTCTCCACACTCTCGAAAAAGTAATCATCAGTCGACTGTTGCTGAAAAATAAGAGCAAAGAGAACAGATAAATACTCCAAATCAAGCACACACACACACACACAAAAAAGGTTTGAAATGAAAAGTATGAGGAAAGGAAGGTATGAGTAACCTGATTCTTGGTGGAGAAAATAGAGGCAGTGGAGGAAGGATCAAACTCATCCACCAACTGCTCCATCCTCTTCATCATGGCCTCAATCTCCTCCTTACTAGCAAATGATTCAATTACAAGATAACCTGCGCATGTAACACGGTTATGGTTGGTTTGTTTGTTTGGTTTGTTGAGGACTAGGAATTATGCTCGAAACTTAAAAGAAAAAAAAAATTAAAGCAAAAAAAAGGGGTACCTTTAGAGTTGAAGAATTGGAGCTGATCCGAACTGAGTACACCCATCTTGTCTTGAGCTTTGCGTGAGAATTGAGATCCAATGTAAAAATGTTTACGATGTTGTACTTGTCTAGGTAAGCATTATAATTGCAAGCTCAATAGGTCAAATTTTCACGATTTAATCTATCCTTATTGGTTTGATTGCGATCTTTTAAGATACACTGGACCACTTAATCTGCTTTGTTCATTACTAAAAAATATCAGAACATGTTATCAAAAAAAAAATATCAGAACAAATTTTAAAATTTTGTATTTGCATATCTTATATGGATTTTATAAAAGTTATGTAAGAGTTATATTGTATGAAAAGTGATTGTGTAATGTCATAGAGATTTGTTTTGCGTGTCATAATTTTTTTTTTTCTTCAAAAAGTGTGAACCCCACAAAATGTTGTGTGTGTAGAAAAATTTGTTATGTCATGCTAAATGACAAATGCAAACTTCGTCATATATATATATATATATATATATATATATATATATATATATATATATATATATTTATTTATTTTAAATTAAAAAATTAATTAATCATGTATACATTTTTTATAATTTGCAATATTTTTTTTCTCAAATATATTTTAAAATTTTATGTATATTTAAGTACTCAGAATAATTATTATTCAAAAGCTAAAAATAATCAGGATCAAAAGGAAAAATATGTTTTTATTACAATTTTTAAGTTGCACTGACCCCGAGGCTTAGACCATGCCGGTGCACGAGAATTCATGCTCTTGAATCATTTTGCATTCAATCTTTTTTTTGGTCGTGTTATCTCAGCTTGTGACGGTGTTTGGTACACCAAAAAAAACAATTTACTGGTAAAACAAAAAAAATTCTATTATGAAAAGGTATTTGGTAAGTAAAATTTTTTTTGAGAAAATTGAATTAATTTTATTGATTTTATATTTCATTAATAGCAAAATATTGATGGAAATCTGATCTCAAATTATAAATGTACTCATTATTTTGAAATGAGATTCTAAAACAACAGGGCAGTTTTGTCTAAAAAAATTAAAATAAGATTCTAAGTTCATGGGAAAAAACATTACTATGGATGGAATGAATTTTTTTTTTTTTTTTTGAAGTATGTAGTTACAAATGAGAATGATAGAAAAATAATTTTGCTGTAATTTTTTAAGTTTCATTGTACTAAACATGGTCAAAAAATATTTTTCATTTCGTTTTTCCATCATTTCAAACAAAATACTCATATCAAACACCCCTAAATTCTTTCTATATTTTGCAATTGGTGTATGAGAAAAGAAAAAGTGTGTTAATACAGGTTGTGTTATTTTATAGGCATAAAGAAAAGAGACTTGTATTTTTATTTTTATTTATCTTTATTTTTATTCTATGAGACCTATATTATAATTTATATTATTTAAAATGACATATTTTTTTTTCACGAGAAAATGTAGAAAAATGACCATGAAATGTGGATTGATAATTACTTTTGTATTCAGTCACTTTGTGATAAAGGAAGAAACAATACAACTTTGAGGGGGCATTCGGTACAAAGCTTTTTTTAAGATTTCAAAAAAACTGAATTTTTTTAAATTTTTAATTTTTGGATATTATCGTAAACTGAATATAAAAGTTATATTTTTGAAAATCGAGATTTTTGAAAAAGAAAGGACGGAAAATCTAAGTTATCAGCCAAGACTCACCCAGTGGACAGTTGTGAATTGGGTGATTTGCAAACTAGGTACAAGATGAAAAATTGAATATATGAAACTGGGATTACTTGTTGTATTCTACATAAAGCCTACAACGAGGTTGGTGGAAGAGGTTAATTTCAGCTATCCCCTCAAATTTATGCAAGCATGTAGTTATATTTTTTTTTCTCATGCCCAAATTTACGGAAATATATAGTTATTATTTCAGTTTTGTTAGTGATGTAAGTAATTATAACTTGAAAAAATTATAAAATTTTGTGACTCCGTCATTATATACAATTATCTTATAAGAACAAGAAAAAAAAAAAAAAAAAAAAGCTTGTTGTTTCGTAAAAATAACTCTTAAAATAATAATAATTTTTTATTTTTTTAAATTAAAATTAGAAAATAATTTATCTTTACTATTTTTGAGATAATATTGTTGTAATTATGAAAATTTATTAATGCCGTCTTCATAAATATTTTTTTTCAATTTTAAATTATTTTACAATGAAAATATTATAATTATGAAAGCTAATTAAGGGTAATTTTGCAAATAAATTCAACTCCTTTACAATTTCAGATCCAATCCAACTATAACTAGGTATAACCGTAACAGCATATTTGGTATAAAAAAAATTTCAAAAATAATCGCTTTAAAAAAAAATAACTCTCTCAAAAAGGCTTAAATTAAAAGTTTTTTAATCTTAAAATAAACAAATCAAAATATGCATTATGTTCTAAGTATTTGAACTCCCAATGTTAATCTTGTCATTACGGAGATCTTAAACTTTTTTGTTATGATTTCATTCTTTTTACTTTTGGGCTAATTATCACTTCATTAAAACTAACATCCTTTTCAATCAGTACAAGTTCTTCTATAAATTATGTCTTCAGCGGATTTTGTTCTGAATGTCATTGGAATTCAGCTGTCTTTTATTTTTGCTATAGCATAGCAAACATGCATGCGAGATATTTAAATAATGTTTCTGTTCTTGTACTTGTGACAGCGAGGAGGATCTTTATTTCAGATTTGCCGTAATAAATGTGTTCTTTATTGGTTCTGAGCATTTAAGCATATCAAATGATGAAGCTTGTGACTTGTGTATTACATCGCCGAAAAAATTTGGGATACTATTGATGATTTACTTTCTTGATATATATGTCTGTCTTCACTGAGATCTTTGTTAAAATTTTCTTCAACTTATTATGGAAAAAATGTTTCAGCTATTCAAAACAATTTCTGCTACACTCATAAAAATGAGTGAATCTCATTAATCTTTTCTCTTTACTAAGAGATTCACTCATTTTTATGAGTATGATTAAAAAAAAAAAAAAAATCTGTGAGAGAAGCAGAAAAATTAAACCCATTGGTCATATACTATGGGAATTTTTGCTGCATCATTTTTCATTTTGTGGTCCTATTCCCCTCAGCAACGAGATATAAAGTATCAATCCTTTTAAACATTGTATCAAGTTACTTGTTAGAGACTTATCTTCCGATCCCCCCAACCAAAACCCTGGCTTTTTTGCCCCCATCTTTTCCATCTCTGAGATGTTATATGAGAGAGTATGATTTAGATTTGGTCTCTTCACAACAATATTGGGCAAACTTTCCAAATTGCTAGTTATGAATTTTGAACTAATTACATTCACTGGTATCATCACTAAAACAATGGGGCACCAATGTAAAAGAATAACAAATGTGCTCAGATACATGTACACAACTAAGTGACTAACAACGGGGCCCTCAATATGAGGGCAAACAAAATACAAAATTGATAACATGAATAAAGGGGGAAAATAACCTAAAACAGAAAAAGAAAACAGTATGGCAGGACCCTGAATTTTGTGAATGTACAGAGAGCATTTGGTTGATACAGCCTTAACACATGAATATCATACTCCAGGTAAATGTACATGCAGGGTGTGAAGGAACGTGAGTTTGTCCTTTGACTCTTTAAACAGCTTGTTCGATATAGCAGCTGCCAATTCATACACGAAACATAGCTCAGTCAATGTTCTGGGAGAGATTCCTGTAAAGGAATGGTTTCCATTCTGTTCTGAATTGGCATCATGTGCAAAAGAGATGCCACTCCCTTGAAATTCAATCCAAATATATAATCAGATCAATGAGACCTTCAACAAAATCCCTTGACCTCCAAAAAAGGAGTGTATGCCCTCTCGCCAGATGGAATGGGAAAAAATGAAATAATCCGAATACCAGAAATGTGCTCAGCAGCAAGGCATGCTCACAAAATCATAGGTAACAGACACATCAATCAAATTCTGTGAGTAGATCAAGTTACTGATGAAGATCTTGAATCATCAGTTCTATTGGCACAGCACATACAATCTGGGCATGGAAAGCTATATATAGAGTCATTTGGTCTCTTGAGCTCAACTCCTTTGGAATCACTATGTGACCTCATGTTCAGCAGTTGACGCTTGAGACTTTTCCATCTGGAAAATAATAAAAGTAGAGTGGGGACACTTCAGATACTTTATATAAAGAAAAATTCTTCAGAACTTATTTTAAGAACAGCTACAGACCTAGTTGAATACGTCAGAATTGTTTACAATGTCCTATGGAGTTAACAGCACAATGACCAAGCTATATATTTCTAGAAAAACTAAACTATCTACAAAGAGAAATGCTACCTAATCACCTATTGCATTTCCAACTGACTCTCAACTTTTTCCTCTTTAACTCAATTGGAGTCTCAAGTACAGTTGGACAAAGTTGTAAAGGCAAGAATTGCAAAGTAGCATAATTCTTCTATAAAGGAGATATTTCTTGGAAGTCAAGGCATAGCTCAGTAGCCTAATTTATCCAATAGTTTTCCGTGTGAATTACCTCCAGGAATGTGTTACGATAATCATAAAGATACTTTATTCTAACATAATCTTGTAAAAATATCTACTCCTTTGGACATCACATGATGAAATCGTAACTGTAACTATTTTCAATTTCAACAAGAAATATGTCAGGATGGGTTTTTTTTTTTTTTTTTTTTTTTGGGGGGGGGGGGGAGCTTGTCCAAATTATTCTAGCCTCGTAAAATTGAACAAAATGAAATATACCAATATGTAATGATACATACCCTATATTGGGATTATCAAAAAGTATTGCTAACTTCCGCTTATCAGGTTTAATTGTCCTAGAGTGTCCACCATACAAGTATCTTCTGTGGCCCAGCAGAAAATGAGGGAAGTTCCCCCCTTGAGTTGTGACAAACACCTCACTATGAAGACAAACAGTGTAATCTAGGGCAGCCATCCTGGAAGAATAATTCTAGAAGAAGGAAAGCAAGTCAAAATCATAGC
This sequence comes from Gastrolobium bilobum, assembly GCF_033153095.1. Lineage (NCBI taxonomy): Eukaryota > Viridiplantae > Streptophyta > Magnoliopsida > Fabales > Fabaceae > Gastrolobium > Gastrolobium bilobum. The sequence continues at coordinate 30,019 of NW_026897716.1, read as the reverse complement.
ACTAAACCAATCCTGGAGGGGACGAATAACGTAAAGTACAAATCTGTACCTTAAATGGACCAAGTTCCTCTTCAGATGCCAGAGTCTCTTTAGTATGCAAATTAGGAAACATTTCAAGCAGTGGGCCCATAGTTTTCTCAGAATTATATATTTTTCCAGATGCCAAAAAGATAGACGTGTTCTTCGTGAAACCCATTCCCCTCAGCATCAGGCCAACCTAAAAAGATGGACAATGGCAATAACTACAATTAAAACAAATGGAATTAGGGGGGAAATTTGACAAAATTTGCTGTTTAAAGAGCACCTTGCAGAAAACTTTTGAAACTTCTAGCTAGACAACAACTTCCAAAAAGAAAAAAAACATTCCCTGAAAAGTTTTTCCTCTTTTTACGGACTAAAAACACTAGGGTTTTAAGGAGATAATTACCTCTAATGGGGTGAGGGGACACTTCCCATTGATCCTGATCGCTCCAGGACGGATAACTCGTCCAGGTTTCGTAAATTTCCCTTTCCAACCTCTTTCTCTTGCTGCAATCATGTCTTCTGTCTCCTGTTTTCCACCATCGAAAACACAACAAGAGAAAGCAACCATATCCTGCTCATGGGAAGCAATGTGACAACAGTAGCAGCAAAGACTAACAATGTAATGTCAACCATCATAATTAATATTAACATTCATATCTGATCACAACTAACCTCTTCAAAACGAAGATGTACGGAGACATATTTACCGCCATTAATGGCACTACGTTTTCTCATTCTTTCAACCAAAGATTCACCCATGGTCAATATAGGACTTGAAAATCGTAAAGCCTCGTAATTTGCTAAGCATCTGAGACGCTGGACAACTGGAGGGGCATCAAATGACAATCTATTCGCAAAAGGTGAAATCCTTATAACCCTGCACGAATAAAATTGAATTCAATACATACTTCAAAACTTCCAGCCTCCTTCTCTTGATATAATGAACATATTTGATAATACATTTCCTGTTTATATGTTAAGGTAATAATAACATTTTTATGGTAAAACTATCTGCTATTTCTTATGTCCACATTGAGTAAAGATAGAGGTTCAATCTGTTGCTTAAGCCGTAAGACTCTCCCTCCCAATAAGCTATTCTTTTGGGATGAGCTCTACTCATCGACCTGAGTCAAAACACAAATCCAAACAGATAACCAACGAGAGGGCCAACATATTTAATTATAAATTTTTGCTAATGTTGCCCAAAAATGTGGGCCAAAAAATAAATTTCTAGAAAATTAATTTTATCAAGATAGAAAGAATAAAATATCAGAGGAGGATAAGGAATCATTTCCTTAACACAAAACATGAAAAGTACATCAGCTCAAAACAGAGCATGTGTAACTGCAAAGCCGCTCAGGTGAAGCTCAAATAATCCTATTCTGTGCACAGATAATCATACATAACAAAGAAACCTAGCATGTCAATGAAACCGAATGCACCACACTACAGCAAATAGACCACAACATTGTGCACTCCTTTCTTTCTTCTTCCATATACCTTGGACAAGTACCAATTACTAGAAACTTCACTGTTAACTGTTAGAGATCAATAACAAGGATATAATTCATACAACAAAATCATACACTCACTTTTCTTCAAGTAACTTGGGGAGTACGACATCTCTGTAATACTTAATGGATGACCATGCCTTGATCCTGAAATTGTGTACATTTGTCATGTTGCTGCCAAATCTTTCCATTAGGAACTCGGGAATCTTGTCAACCACCCGTACATCATTTTTCAAGGTACTGATAAAATATTCTTCATCATAAATGTCCCTGAATTTGCTGGACACATGAAACATTATGGATCCGTTTAGTCTGTTTCAAACTAAACAAACACCTTGATCAACATCATTATAAATACCAAGAAATTTTAAAAGCGCTAATAAAACACCCGGTGCATTAAGCTCCCCGACTTGCAAGGAGGGTAGGGATGAGAGTCGATTGTAAACAACATTGCCCTTGCATTTTTAGCAAAGAGGCTGTTTTCCAAACTCGAACTCGTGACCTTCCAGTCACAAGGAGCAACCTTACCCTTGCATTTTAAAAGGGCTAGCATAAATGCATAATATTCCCATCTGAAAAACAGCTTAACAAATGTCATATTCAACACTGGGAAATTTCCTCTAATAAATCATGCGATCATCAACGAAGATATTAAGATTTCAGAATCTTTGTTTAAATGTTTTAACTACTTAATTGACATCAACATCACCTTTAACCCAAACTAGCTCATCTCATAAAAATAGTTGTTTAACTAACATAGAAAGAAAATCTTAACAAGTAGTTTCCAATGACAATCTATTGGACATCTTGGAATCCAATTTTCATGATAATAATGCATTTGTAATAATGTTTTTGTGGATGTGCACTTATGCACAACTTCTTAAGAAAATAATGAAGCAAAGTCACAGATGTTTGGTTTTGCTTAACTTTTACATAAATATTCAGCCGAAAGCTCACTCTGTCTAAAGGTATTTCATGGCCGTAATACAGGATAGATCAGTTTTTTTGTCATGAAAAATTTTCTTCTATTTCCCCTGGTTGCTATGCAGAAACTAACCTTCTTTTGGCTGTTCTACAGTAATTCAGATGTCTTTTGCCCATCCTTTTATCTCCTAATATCTCTTGAGTGCAGTAGATTTAATCCTATATGGATTTTAGCCTAGATTACTATGTCTATTACGTCTAAATATTTTGGGGGATTTCAACTTAATATATGATTTCTTGAGAATATTGGGAATCGTAACACCCAATTGATTATGATGTCCCTTGTTGGATATAGGTTTTCCACTTTTCCTGTTTTGGAGGATTTCTTATCCTCTTGTAGTTGTACTTCCCTCTTTTCTCTCCATAAATAATTTTATTTCTCTATTTAATTTTGTTTTTTACAACAGCATGTGGAAAAAACACATTTATAATATAATTAAATCAAAAGTCAAAAAAGTATTAACCCTATTCCAACATAAATCACTAGACTTTCCTAGTCCTGAAAAACTAAAATTAAATGAAAGCAAAACAAACCAACCTAGGATCTTTCCATATGCTATGATAATGGAAATTGGGGATTACAAGGGTAGCATTGAGATAGCCAGCCACAGCAACAGCATTGCACACCTATGAAGCATTGACATCATTCACAAAATAAATGAGTCAAGAGTAAGAAAAATTAAGCATGCTTTGGATATATGAAAACACTAACTGATGTCCTTTGCTGATTTAAGCCACCATTAGCCTCTACATAAATGTATCCATTTGATTCAGGTAGGCCTATCAACAACATAAGAAATATACATAAATAGTTAAAAAAACACCATACACTGGCAGATGATACAGGCATGTTTCCCAGATATTAAAAAATAAAAAATATACAGCAACAACCAACAAGATCAATTTATGCCTAAAGGTATCCTGACAAGAATGGTCGATTTCATAAATTAACTGGCAATTTAGTGCTTTCAACAAAAAGATTTTACCTCCCAATTTTTTTTCTTTAGATAGGAGAAGAAAATTTGATCAGAGAAGAGAGGAAAAATAGGAGGGTGAGAAAAATATATCCTTCAGAACAGAAAAGATTAGACAGAATCACAGAACAAAATGCATGTAAAGACTCAAGAGTGTAGCGAGGCTACCCAATCTCTGAATGTCAGTAAGAGCAAGCCCATGACACAACTGTGAGCTTAATACGCAAGAGATGCAATAAAAATAAGTTTTGGGGGAAACGAGACGTCCTTTAAAATGCAAGAATTCAGCTCCAACCAAAGGAACCAAATGAGTGCATAAACTTAGTAAATCTACCAATAAGGAATAGACAAATCAATGGTACCAAAAGCAGTTAAATAATTATATAGAAAAAAATGAGAGAAAAAGAAAAATGTCCTCATTTACTGTGCATCAACACAAATCTTATTATACCTTCTGAAGATCTGTTTACACATGGTTTCCATCGACCACCTTTATACGGACTCTTCCATATTGTTGATATCTGAAAGGAAGTTTACTAGCTTGTCACCAAAAGTAGACAATTTGGCCCAAAAAAGTAAATAAATAAAATTGCAAAAGTATGAAGATCAATACAGTACTATAGAAGAAGAAACCAACAAAAGACTCAAATTTTGAAAGAAGAAGTATAATTAGAAAACAAAGATGCATGATGAGAAACAAACATTCTCTAATAACTAGTGGATGGCCATAATTAAGAACGATATGAAAGACTCTGAAGAAATTATCCTTACAGGAGCTTAAAAATATACCTATACAGCTAATAATTTTAGGTGCCAGAAGCTCAAAAGTCAAGAAAAACTCAATGGCATAGAAGAAAGCAGCAACAAGAAATTTGATGCTTCAGCCAATGGCTTTTTCTCTGGTGACATTCAGCTTCCTTACCAAGCTCTATATATCAATACGTATAATATAAAACATTAACCTTGTACTCCTAATTATAACAATAATCTAGGTCAAGTAAAAACATATACATATGTAGTACAACTAATACAAGCCAATTCCAATAAAACTCCTAATATTCTAACACAGAAAAAATTATTAAACGGCTTTCAATTAGCTAACCCAACATCATATCATATACGAAACAAAAGGACAATTAGCATCAATGTCCTCTATTAGAAATCAGTTATCACCCAGTTTTAAAGTACTTCCTCAATCCCGGGAGGGGTTTAAAGCCTTAATTCCAGGACATGCTCGTAAAGGTAAGAATCGATCGGAATATCTCCAAAAAAAAAAAAAAAAAATACTTCCTGAGTCAGTTACTTGCAATACTGCCATTCAATATTTAGCCACTAGATTCAGACCTGGTAAACAATTTGACCAGAAAAATGCATCACAAAAAACAAAGGCCAAAGCTATATTTGAAATCTACATTAAAATGGGCAAAAAGTTGGTTTCAAAAATTGACAAAAAATAAAAAAAAAATATTAAAATTGAACAGATTTGAAAATTGACAAAAAATAAATTAAAACAGGCGCGCGAAGATTTGAAATGAATTTGGAAGAGAAAAAGGGGAATCGAACCGCATCGGCAGAAGAATTATCGGAATCCATGTCGGGACGAAGCTTGGCATAAAGCTGAGGGCTGCGGTAGACGGAGCCAGGAGCAGGGCGGTGCCTGATGACCGGAACGACGTCGAATGAGGCGGTTCCCATGTAGAGAAGCATGCCGGAGATGTACATCAGAGGAGCGAATAGGAACACCCCTTGCCGCCGAAGCAGGACCGATACGAACATCCAACTCAGCCTATGTGCAACGGTTCGACCACTCGCCTGAACCGGAGAGAACCGGCCAGTCTTAGACCGCCCGTGGCGGAGCCTTGGCGACCGTAGCGGTGACGGCGGAGGCGACGGAGTCGAGTGGCCACTGCTTGGTAGCCGGTTGTACGTGTGCATTTGGGATCAACCTCTCTACATCACAACTCTCTCTCTCTCTCTCTCTACCCTTTGCAAGAAATTCCACAGGGTGAGAGATGCCCAGAAAACGACAGCGTTTTTGGGCAATTGGGATGAATTGAAATGAGAAAAAAGACAAAAACTTTGAAATGAGAGAGCACGTGGGTTGGGTTGGGTTGGATTTGCTAGCTGGGGATGCAATGCAGTGCAATTATAAAACACAGACTCTGAGATATGAAAAGGAAAGTGTTTTTGTTTTTGTTTGACGGAGAAGGAAAGGCAACACCGCATGCACCTCTTGTGTTTTTTTTTTTTTTTTTTCTCCCACTTTTTTGATTATTTATATTAATTTTGAGTGCAGGTGCGTGAAGAAAGGGATCATGGTCATGCAGATCAGATGAATGTCTTCCAACAATTTGTGCTTTTCTGAGAGTGGTAATAAAAACATCGTCTGGTTTTTGGAATTTATTTCGTAGCTTTCATTTCCTTTCCAGAACGGATACAAAAGACCATGATGATTTTTTGTTTTTGACCTTGCCACACAAAGAAGAAAATGGAGTTTGATGAGTCATGTTATGTACGAATTTGTTGTTCCTTTTTCTAATCTTATCTTGTCTTTTTTTATTCTAGTGAAACTAAACTTGTCTTGCGTACTTCTAATAGATATTTTAAGCAGTCATGTTATCAAGAAGAAAATGATTGAATGGAGGTTGAAATTGTGATCGTCTCATTTAATTGTCTAATTAGTGTTACTTAAAATACATCTTTGGATGGAGGTTGCAAATATCATAGACTGTACATAATAAAAAAAAATGATATTTTTTGTAATATCATCCTTGAATATTATAAAAGAAAAATTGAAAAAAGAAATTAGGATTCATGACCATTTATTTGAATTTTTTTTTTTTTGCGCAATTTAAGAAATTATAGCGAAATATAGGAAATAAATTATAATTTGTGATGGTCATATCAAATCAAAAGAAAATACAATAAACATAATGATGATCCAATAACCTTGAAAATTCCCAAATTTCATCATTGATTTTGGGCTATAAACAAGTTTCTACGGAACCCTATCTAAGAAGACAATTTACGCATCATTTAAGAATACTACTTTTGACAAAATATCTCATTGATTTTGCACTTTAGATGTGATTTGATCTCCATACAAATTTTTAGTCTCAAACGTGTGTTAAACAACGCTATTTTTATTCAGGTGTTAAACCAACCGCATGTATATAAACCATAGAAGCGATTATAATTCCTTGTTTAAAGTTGTATATAACTTGACGAAACTGTTTTTTTTTTTTTTCGGTAGAGACAAAACTGTTTTAATAACAAAGCTAATTACACTTTCCTTCGTTAAAGTATATTTAAATGATGGGTTTTATAATTCTCATTCAACATGAGAATTAAAATTTTCCTACACACTCTTCGATTTTCGTGCTGACATGAGTCTTACATATAATTTTTTCTAACACATGGGTCCCACATATTTTTTATCTCTACAACATGAGAATTGAATTCTCATTCAACATGAGAAAATCAAACCCCTTAAATGATATTATCCTCTCATTTATTTTTCAAAATTACACTTTTTAAAAATAAAACTATAAATTATTTTAACGTAAATAAATCTCTTAAATGTGATAGGCATTTATAGATGAACTTTTGAAGAAATTGTTTTTCTCTGCCTGTGACTCATAAAGTCAAAATGTTATTAACTCTTGATTTTCAACATCTTATTATTAAATTTAAGATTTTAAAAGATAAAATAAAATTTTAAATATTTTTATTACCAATTTTGGGATTTCACTCAAAATCGTTTTTTTCACTCAAAGAGAGAGAACACCAATTCATAAAAGACTCATTTACATAAAAGTAGACTAAAGTGTAGTACATATTCATCTATTTAGGGGAACTGTAATTTTTTAATATAAAAAATATGATATATTTTAAGTCTCTTTTCAAAAAAAGGAGGAGAATGTAATTTACTCTGAAAATAAGGAAGGAATCGATTATCGAGTCGTTCGATGAACTAATTCATGATGTAATAGAATATGGTTATGATATGATAAGGTTGAATCCGAATAAAAATTTATAAATTATAAAATAAAAATTGCCTTAGATTATTAATTTTTATCGACATGAATTTAATATTTTAAATATTATTTATTAATTTGAGATTAAAACACCATTACACTAATACAAATAGTGATGACAAGTGATAGTTAAGTGATATAGTATTAAACTAATAAATAAATAAAAGTATTTTAGATTGATGTCTTGAATTTATAGATAAATCAGTAGGCTATTTCTAGCTACCAAAATATTTTCAGTATTACAGATGTACAGATCACTCGATACACTTTTTATTAAATATGAAAAAAATAATGCATTTAAACTATTTTTTTTTTTTAATATCCTCTTTTGTTCCCTTTTTGACAAGGGAACACCTCCCGTTGCACCCAAAAACCATTGCATTGCTAATATGTGCAACATGGCATGGCATGGTAGCAAACCTACGTCTTTATATAATGTTTCCATTTTCCCTCTTTCCCTTTGTTTTGTAGTCTCAGACATGATTTTAGAATGTTTCATGTTATGTAAGTAATGAATTTATTTTCGTTTAACTAATTTGATTGACCTCAATTAGCTATCTTACGAATAGTTGCCTGAAAATGAGCACATTTTAGAAATCAAACTTAGATTATGTGTTATAGTTTTTCTCTCTAAAATTTTCTCACAGGCCACTTTAGGAACAAGTGCAATTCATACTTGTTTAAAAGATTTTTGAATTTAATTGTACTCGTAAATATTAGATCTTACATGCAAATATGTAAGGTCAAACTTAAGGAGTTAAATTAGTGTGAACTGCGAAAGGAATATACACTAATGTTATATGTGCATAGCATTTTATATAAAGCAATCAAATTGTAATTATTGGGTTGGCGGTTTAATCCGTAGATTGAATTAATTGTATGATTGAATTAATTGTAATAAACTAATTCGCCTATTTTTTAAATACTATTTTAATCTTTTTTTACTAGTTATCTTATCCAAAAAATTAAAAAAAAAATCCAGGACTCTAAATAATTTATTTTAAAGAAAAGGATAAAAAGAGAGGGGAAAAAAGGACAAAGAGATTGGAAGATCAAGCCACTAACTAGGGGGCTAGTCTCACCATGGATCGAAGTGGTGCAAATTGGGTTGGCCCATTACCAACCTATAATTGCTATACCAATCCCTTTTACTAATAAAGGTTGCTTGTGGTGATTGTACCCGAAAAAAAAACAAAGAAAAAAAAAAGTTGATTGTGATGGTTACTGGTAAGTAACTCGCGGTCGTAAGAATATGAACAAATTTCAAAAGAAGACAATTATTTGGAGAAGTTTTTAGTTGCGAACTTGCGATGATGTTGGAATGATTAGTTTTATAACAATACTCGTGAGCATAACTTAGTACTCAGTAATAATAATAATAATAATAAATTATTTCTATTTTTACTGCTGAATAAAATTTTCTATTACATTTATATAAAAATGAATGAGTTTTATTGTAAATAGAAAAGAGAGAAAATATCAATGGTACTCATGACGAAAAGCAAATAGAAAAAATGGCTAAATAAAAAATTAGAATTTTATAAAAGAGTAATCCACCGATTCTGAATTACAATTATCAAAAGAATAAAATATTAAACTCCTACAATTAGGGTCATAAGCAACTTTTTATAAACTAATTACAATCCTAAAATATAAAACATAAAATATAAAATCCTAAAAATAAGAACTCTTCCTAAGATAAACATAATAGTAATTATCTTTTAAAAATAAATAAATAATTACAATTAAATCATTCAAAACACGTCTCAAATTTTAGATCTCAAATCACATCAAATGTATTGCTTTTTATTTTCTTGTCAAACAAATTACAATCATATCTGCTGTTTTATTGGGATTTAGATTTGATTGTAATTTGTTATATTTCAAATTACTTCTTCTTTCAACAATTAAGACATACTTATTGGAACACAACTCTAGTGGACTGCGAGCTTCTTAAACCAATGGTTGAGTCATGTGCAATGGGTTAGCTGTAAGTGCATCATTCTCCCTTGCAAGGAAAAGATTCATCCTCGAATCTTCTTTATCTTCACATATCTCAATATCTTTAGGTATAAACAAAAATGGAAATTCTTAATCAATTAAATCTCTATCATCTAATTCTCCATTAGAGTATCCTAAACAAAATAATCATTGTAGATTGGATAATCATCATAAATCGGAGAATTATCGTAAATGGGATAATCATCATAAATTGAATTATTATCATATTCATAAATTGGATTATTATCATAGGTCGGATAATCATCATAAACCAGATTATGATCATAGACTTCAAAGTTATGACGGTTGAGTTGCATATCGATTTATTGAAAAGTGAACTCATTTTCAAGTCGTACTTTCGAGTTATGTCCCTTGTTTAGAATCCCTAAGGGATTGACGCCCTCATCTTCATCATCAGATGCGTCCTCTCTTTCCTTTCATTCTTCGGATTGAAAGCCCAATTTTGCCCATGCAAATCGTTGATCCAAATCTTGAATTTTTATGTTATGCGGCTCCACAAGTTGTCACTTTAAAATTTGGATTTTCTCGGTATGGGCCTTCGTGAGTTATCCCTCCAAATCTTGAATTTTATTGCTCTGGCCCGCACAAGTGTTCGCTCCAAAAATTGGATTTTCATGCTTTGCGTCTACACAAGTTGTCACTTCAAATCCTGAATCCGCCTTCCGAGCTATTCATTTTTTATGTCACGCAGGTCTATCTGACGCGGTTGTCTGTCTTCTTGAGGAACAAATCCATATTCCTTGCTTTCACGACTCCGCCATCGATGACCTCTACGATGTTTGTCTTCTCTAGGAAGAAATCCATGTCCCTTGCCTTCACGATTTTGCCATCGATGAACTCTACGATTCTGTTCAACCATTGGATAAAGGCAACCTAGTGCTCAGATACCAAATGATGCCTAAAAGCGCATAGAAAAGTGACTAAACAGAAAGTTGGAATTTCATAAAAGAGTAACCCTCCGGTTCTCAATTATAATTATCAAAGTAACAAAATATTAACTGATACAATAAGGTTCACAAGCACCATTTTATAGACTAATTACAAATTAATCCAAAATTCAAAAATATAAAATCCTAAAAATAAGAAAATTTCCTAAGATAAATATAATATTTATAATTATCAAAGTAACACAATATTAACTCATACAATAAGGTTTACAAGCACCATTTTATAGACAAATTACAAATTAATCCAAAATTCAAAAATATAAAATCCTAAAAATAAGAAAATTTTCTAAGATAAATATAATAGTAATTAAATTTTAAAAATAAATAAATAATTATAATTAAATCATTCAAAACAGGTTCCAAATCTTAGATATCAAATCACGTCAAATATGTTGTTTTTCTTTTCTTGCCAAATAAATCACAATAATATCTACTGCTTTATTGTGACTTGAATTTGATCATAATTCGTTATATTTCAAATCACTGTTTCCTTTAACGATTGAGCCATACTTATTGAAACACAACTCTGGTTGACTACAAGTTTCTCAAATAAATGATTGAGCCATGTGCAATATGACTGAACTGAAAGTGCATCAGGTACTCACTTTTATATGAGTAGGGAGAGAGAAGTTTTTTTTTTACAACAAAAGCAAAAATACTAAAAAAATAGCCCCTTCTAATTTCCAAATCTTGCATTCGATTAAGTAGCATTTAATTTTCTTTATTAAAAATATTTTAATTACTTGTTGAAAAAGAAATCATCAAATATATTAAGTTTTCAAATTTCAATAAATTAATTATTTAAATTTTATTTAATATTGTGTCTTTTTAACCAATGTCATAAGAATAATAGTTAAAATTTGCATTAATTTGATAATAACTAACTCTTTCCTCCAAATTTAGCGGGGGTGTATTGAATTTGGATTTTAAAAGACTTTTTTAATATAAAAAATCTTACAAATTTTAAAAGACTATTCAGAATTGAAAAGATTTTAATAACTTTTTTAAAAGATTTTTTTTACAATCAAGATTTCGTAAGATTGAATTTAAAAAGATTTTAATAGAATTTATAAGATTGAGAAGAACAATACGAATTTATAAGATTTTTAAAAATCATAAGAGTTTAATTTACACCAATAGAAAATTCATTAAAATCGTGACATTTTTAAATATTATAAGATTATTATTTTTTTGTATAAAATCCTGATTAAATACGAATGAATTTTTTGTCCAAAAATAATATATTAAAATTATTTGAAATCTCAAAAATCTCAATCCAATTAATCTCCTTAATTTAGAATAAACAATTTATTTTTCAAACCATTATTATGTTTTATTTAATAATTTGTTTAAAAAAAAAAACTCATAATGAAATAACATATATATAGGGAAAATATTTTCTTCTTTTAAAGGAGAAAATTTTCTCCTACTAGTGACTCATAGCATAAGTGGGTCTCACCTTGAATTTTTTTTTCTCTCCACTATATTTTGTAGGCCCCACTTATGCCATGAATCTTTAATAGAAGAAAAATTTTCTCCTTTTAAAGGAGAAAATGTTTTCCATATATATATATATATATATATATATATATAGATAGAGGTTTCCTTCATTATTTACAAAGGCAAATCGAAAGCCCTAGAGCAGCGTAGGTTGTGTGTGATGGGAACTCCAGAAACTTCACGGGAACCTTGCCCCGATCGAATCCTCGACGACGTCGGCGGCGCGTTTGGCATGGGCGCCGTCGGTGGCTCCGCCTTCCATTTCCTCAAGGGACTCTACAACGCTCCCAAGGGCGACCGCCTCGTCGGCGCTACCCAAGCCGTTCGCCTCAACGCGCCGCGTGTCGGCGGAAGCTTTGCCGTATGGGGCGGCCTCTTCTCCACCTTCGACTGCAGCATGGTTTACCTCCGCCAGAAGGAGGATCCCTGGAACTCCATCTTCGCCGGCGCCGCCACCGGCGGCTTCCTCTCCATGCGACAGGGCTTATCCGCCTCGGCGCGCTCAGCCGCGTTCGGCGGCGTCCTCTTGGCCCTCATTGAAGGAGCCGGGATCATGCTCAACAAGTTCCTCAGCGCTCAGCAACAGATGCCTGTCATGATCGATGATTCCATGCCCGGTTACCCTCCCAACGGATTACCGGGTCAACCCGCGAACCAACCCGTTACGGCACCGTCGGATTCCGAAACCAAATCGTGGCTCGGTGGGTGGTTCGGTGAAGGCAAGAAGAATGACGAACCCGCGTCGAGTGGAGGAAGCGAGACCAAGATTTTGGAGAGTTTTGATGCCCCACCTGTTCCCAATTTCGAGTACAAGTGAAATTGGTTTCGGTTAGTAAGAATTAAGAACTAAAGATCAAATTTTTAGATTTTAGGGTTTTAGTTATTATTATTAGTATTATTATTTTTGTTGGGAGGTTCGTTTTGAACCTTGCTCGGGTATAGTTTCTATTCGCGTGGTTAATTATCAGTTTTTAATTTTATTCTCTTATATGTAAGAGATAAGATGTTGTGTTTGCATGATTTTGATTTGAAATTCTGGACATCGTTAAATGGACTAATTAATTGCTTAGTGGATTCTGTGAATGTATTTCGTTTTAAAGATAACAATAAAATGGTCAAGCTTGATTCTGTTTTGGATCAAACTTGCAAGCTGTGAATGTTGGCTTTGGTTTGTTGTTTCATTCCCGTCCTGGCTACTTAGTTTCAACGTAATTGAAATCACTCTACAAATTGAACTATTGTCCTTACAATTCGTTAAATGCTTGAATTGGTGGAGGCTAATGTTTGAGGGCAGGACTTCTGGGAACAAAAATATTGGGGGGTTTACCTGTGTGGGTGTATGCTGCAAAGGCACAGTCTAGTTTTTGAGAAAATCAGTTCCATTGCATTTTCTTTTAACATCGTCAATCTTTGCATAGGGTGAGTATGTATTGAAAAAATCTGTAATTTGTTTACTAAGTCATGCTTATTGGTGAAAAGATCTTATTTATGTGCAGGGTTAAAAGTCAGAGTTGCTTGTTTGAATGGTGAAAGTCCCTGGTAATTCTAACAGGCAACAGTAGGGTGCAAAACGAGAGTGGAACACTTTTTGAGCCTTGGAGCGTGATGCTTCGTTTATGAAGAGGGAAATAAGAAGGGAATTGTTTTATTCTTGGTTGATAATGCTTTTCCAAATCTGATGTTTGTAGAGTTATTTTAGATCATAATTATGTTTTACTTTGAGCATGCCTTTTGGCTTTTATGCAACAGCGTTTATAGCAGTTGTATATGTTGGGAATTTTTATCATGGATTTTGATTCTGTAATTAACCTGTTCTACTTGATAATTTTATTAAAAATAAATTACACCGACTCTCCCATCAAGTATGTGTAGAAGGCAGGCATTCCAAACTTGTTTACAAAATACATTTAGCCCCAGTTGACCCTTTGACAGTTAGCCTTGCTAAGTGTCAACAGAAACGTTGCGAGAGCCAAGAAGGTTGTTCTCTCCACTTAATGATAATCCCGTTTCCTTCTTTTGTTCCCTCCTATATCATAACTCTTTCCTTTCTCATTGGCACACTGGTGAGAATGGTTTAGAATATACATGTAATTATTCAAGTTAGTTGTTAGTTAATTTACCTCTTAACTTTACGGAGATTAGTTAGAACGTTGATACAGTTAGTAACTGTCTCAACTCTTTTATTCATTGCTTCATCTTATGTATATAACTATGTATCAGTGATACAATACATGTGAATGATATTTTTCTCTTCTTGATCAATATGAGTTTCTTGGATTCTGTCATGGTATCAGAGCTCTGGTATCGCAATTCTTGTTTTCATTTGTTCTCGTTTCATTCTTGTTTTATCTGAAGTTGAAGATTTTGCTTCTTTCTCTGAAGTTTGTTCAAAATGGCAAACCAGAGTCCTCTTCCAGATCATTTGATGAATCCATCAAACTCTTTGTACCTTCATCCCAATGAGAATCCTTCCATGGCTCTTGTTGCTCCTCCTTTGAATGGACGTAATTTTCATACTTGGTTACGTGCCATGAAAATGGCTCTCCTTTCTGAAAAACAAACTCTGCTTCGTGGATGGAAGCTTTGAAGTTCCAGACGAACATGATCCTCTTTTTTCCAGCTTGGGAGCGTTGCAACACAATGGTGTTGTCTTGGATTCATCGTTATCAATTCTATGGATTGAAAAGGCTGCAGATGTGTGGCGCGATCTTCGTGAAATATTTTCGCAATCTGATGTTTTCAGAATTGCAGACCTGCAAGAGGAGATAAATCGCTTGCACCAAGGAGAAAAATCAGTGAGTGATTACTACGCTGAAATGAAAACGTTGTGGGGTGAGCTCTATACTTTTCATCCATTACCAAGATGTTATTGTGGTGCTCTTGATGAAATAAGGAGATGAAGAGAGCGTGATCAGGTAATTCGATTTTTAAAAGGCTTAAGTGGTCAATTCTCCAGTGTTCGATCACAGATCATGTTGATTGAACCACTTCCGAACATGAATAAAGCCTTCTCTCTTGTTACACAACAAGAGCGAGCGCCAATTGAGTTGTGAGGTCCATAATGAAGCTTTACTGCCAAAAGCATATGTTGCAGATCAACGTGGAAATCGAAACATGAATTTTAACAAATTCAAATCCACAAAATCGAGGGGGTACCAAGCTATGTACCTATTGCGGAAGGAATAATCATACGGTTGATACATGCTATGCTAAGCATGGTTATCCACCAGGTTTCAAGTTTAAACCAAGAAATTCCTCTGCTAATGCTGTTATGAATGCGAATGATGGTGTTGCAATGCAAACTGAAAAACAAGATGTTGTAGTTCTTTAACAAGAACAATATCAGAATATGTTGAATCTGAAGCTATGTACCTATTGCGGAAGGAATAATCATACGGTTGATACATGCTATGCTAAGCATGGTTATCCACCAGGTTTCAAGCATGGTTATCCACCAGGTTTCAAGTTTAAACCAAGAAATTCCTCTGCTAATGCTGTTATGAATGCGAATGATGGTGTTGCAATGCAAACTGAAAAACAAGATGTTGTAGTTCTTTAACAAGAACAATATCAGAATATGTTGAATCTGATTCAGCAAACACACATTCAAAATGGAGAGGTTGCTGCACCTACACATGCTGTCAATATGACTCATACTTCATCAGCAAGTGCTTTTGCTACTACATCTCAAGGTTCTGGTAAGGCATGTATCAACTGGATCCTAGACACGGGTGCAACAGATCACATTTCATGTGTATCTTCATCTTTTACTTTGCTGCATAAAAATCAAACCAGTTTCTATAACTTTGCCTAATGGTTCCACAATCATGGCACGTCATTCAGGAACTGTTCATTTGCTGCCAAAATTAACTCTGACTGATGTTCTTTTCGTGCCAGAATTTTGTGTCAATTTGATCTCAGTAGTGAATGATATTTTTCTCTTCTTGATCAATATGAGTTTCTTGGATTCTAATAAAATAAAATGAATCCTCCTAATAAAGCAATTTGCAATATAACCCATCACACTCCCTTAAAGAAATGAATTCTTAGAACAACAAGCCCACAAGAACCATTTTCGTTTCCACAAATAGTGAGACCTTACCTCCATACGACAACTTCCATGCCTTTTCAAGCTCAAGACGTATGGTGTAGTAGATGTTGGAATTAATTTTTAAATTAATTATTTTTATGAATAAGAAGTTTGAATTGAAAAAATATGTTAGTTTCTTTGATAAACGGATGTGTCGTTACATCCTTGAATGAGTGTGTCTTTTCAAACATGATTTTATGTTTCCCATAAATATATAGAGATTCACGATTTTGGAGAGGAGTTTTTTTCTTTGTATTTTCATTCCATTACTCTAATGTGACCATAAGTTGAGTTCGATGAGACTATTCAATGTGAGAGTGTTACCACAAGAATAGAGGTAATCCGTTTTATTCTGGGAAACAATCATTCGCAAATCTTGAGCACTATAGAGAGGACAATATTGTCTTAAGTACACAATGTTTAATACTGGGCTCAGAATTTTTCTTTGTTGCATTCATATGTTTTCGTACGATACGTTTTAATTATGTTTTATTGCATGTTTCAATTTCTTGCGTGTATTTCATGAAATTGTGAATATTGTCAAAATAATTTCTTTAACATAGTTTATTCTCTCTCAATAATTTTATTATCATTTTGGATAACAACAGAATGATTAAACAACGAAATCGCATTCAGAACGTGGAATTAGCGCTATATGGAATAAGATGGTGTTGCTTGTTCAATCGCTAGATAAATTGGCGGGAACTGTAGTGAGGGGTATCAAAGGGCTCACAAAACATGTTAGGTCTAGCAGGCCATTCTGCCTCGTCTGCCAAACAGGGCAGGGTGGGTCATCCCTAACCCATTTATTATTGTTGTTAGTTTTTTTTACTTTTACTTTACAATTTTCAAAAACGGGGTATAGTGGATCGAGTTTTCCAACCCACTTTCAACAGCAGGGCAGGTTGACTCACTTTTTGATGAATTGATAGTGGGGCGGGGTGAGATCCCCGCTTTGCTACCAAGTGGGCAAGGAAGCCATATTGTTTTCAATCTTCAAAGAATCAAGTTTTTCATTAGATATTAATTTTGGAGAGGTATACTTGACGTCTATATAGCACGGACATGCAAAAATTTTTGAAAGGTGAATGTCGGACACCAACACGCTGCGACATGTTCCGACACTCGTCCAACAATCAGCCAATATTTTAGAACACGCGATCAACATTCCAAGTTTCCAACACGCGGTCAACGTTCCGACCCGCATCCGACACTTTTTTTTAAGGTCTAAATTTTATTTTATTAACTAAATATGAAAAATTAATTTATAAATCATTTTTTTTTCTGTTTTGAAATTTGACTTGAAAAATTAACAAGGTATGAAAAATTATTTTTGTTTATATTTATATTATGAAATTTGAATATTTGAATATGACTTATTATGGGCTGTTATATTATTAAATATAAATTATATTATATATATTAAAAATATTATTTAATAACAAAACATGTCCTAACGTGTCGAAATATGACATTTTTTAGAATTAATGTGTCAGCATATCATGTGTCAGTGTATCGTGTTCTGTGTCAGTGTCAATGCAACTTAGTTTGACGATCAATAAAATACCATTAGAGGATTATGAATTTGGGTTTAAAGAGGTATAGAGAGCTTCATGCCTGTGAGAAGAAGAAAGTGTATACGTGCATGACGTGGGTTACTATGACGCTTTGATGGATTAGCTTGAGTAGTCGTTCCTGGGGGGTTGATGGCGGAGCGATACAGAGAGGAGAAACGAGTCGTCAAATCATTTTGCAACGGTGAAACAAGTTCCATTAACTGAGTAAACGGCAATTGGGTCAATTTGAGTGGCGTATAATTTTTAAGATTGGGGTGCCCTGCTTTTTGCAAAAACATAAAGAGGAGCTAAGTGTAATAGTTTTTTAATCACATGTGACTTGTGTCCTATTCCTTCAAAATATTTGATGAAGGCACTAAATTTGGTATTTGGCAATACCAACGGTTTTCGATCTTCCTCTTGTTCTGCTATTTCCCTCATTTTTTGGGTGAAAAATATGACATTCGATTGGTATTGTTCATATGGTGTCTAAGCCCTAAAATAAGGGAAATTGACTGAGCCGAGTAACCTCCGAAAGAATCGCGGTTTATGCCAAAAAGAAGTAAGATCGTCGATTTTTGTGAAAAAATTTCCGGGTCATGAGGTTTAGTTTTACAAATTATTCCTAGCTGCTTTAGGCTTTTCTTCACATTCTGTAGTGATTGTCCCGGGACGAAGTTGCTGCAGCCTCCAAATATAACTATTTTCTTTCTCTGAATTCACATTCCTCAATCAAGAGACCGAAAGGTCTCTGGTTGCACTCAAATTTGTCTAGGATATTGCACCTGAATTGTTAGATTCATTCTATCGATGTAGTTATATATGTTAAGAGATGCATTTCCATGCACCAAAAAAAAAAAGAGAGATGCATTTCCATGCACCAAAAAAAGAAAAAAGAGATGCATTTTCAAACAATTACTAACTTGAGGGATGGAATCCCTTT
This sequence comes from Gastrolobium bilobum, assembly GCF_033153095.1. NCBI lineage: Eukaryota > Viridiplantae > Streptophyta > Magnoliopsida > Fabales > Fabaceae > Gastrolobium > Gastrolobium bilobum. The sequence goes on along the minus strand of NW_026897716.1, from coordinate 11,431 downwards.
GTCGCGTCAGCTAGGTACTCCGGCTAGATCAGACCAGCAACAGTTTTTTATTGATCAGAGGGACGATGGTGACCATGTCCAAGAAGAGAACCGAACAACTTATTTTCATTTCGGCTCCAGCGCTACCATATATAGGGAATATCTCAGTACTACTAATATAAAACTTCAAATAAAATGGTTAAGTGTGTCATAATGCTGCAAATTTGTAACCCGAAATCAAAATGTTGCAGAAAGGTAAGTACAAAACACAGATAAAATACTAGAACAGCGGCAAAGAAAGAAGCACCATTCCCATTGCCAATTTTTCAGAATACAAAATAGCTTAAACTGCTAAAAAATCAACCCTTTCCCTCTCAAGTATTTAGTCCAAAGTTACATTCTCGAACAAGACACTAAATTATTTTTCAACCAACCCAGAATTTGCATTTCCAGGCAAACATGACATCAATCACGCAGAATGCCCAGAATGTCCTCATCCCTGAACAAATGAAACCTGCAAGAAAAAAACACAAGAAAAAACAAGAACCCCAGTTTGTCAAAACTTCAATATTGAAATCCCAAAAAGAACACTTGATTCCGAGAGCATACTCTTTGTCATCGAGCTTGATTTGAGTGCCACCATAATCTGGCAAGAGCACGTGATCCCCTTTATTGACGGATACCGGAATTAAATTCCCTGCTTTGTCACGTGCTCCGGGTCCAACTTCTATCACCTTGCCCGCATTAAGCTGTTTCCAAACCACAAATTCTATTTTATACAGAGACACACCAAAATTACATAAACCCTAAACCTAGATTAAGCAAATTCGGAAATACACCTATTGATGCACAAATTAGAGAGTTAAAACCTGGGAGGACTTCTCAGGGAGGAGAATGCCAGCGCTGGTCTTAGAGGGAGGGACAATTTTCTCAATGAGAACGCGGTTGAAGCTAGGAATTAAGCGTTTTGCCATCTCCCTCACCTTGATTATGCTGCTAGGGTTCTCAAGAATTAGGTTTTTTTGTTCAAGTAAGTGACTTTAAAATGCCAGAAGCAGATGAGAGTGGAAGGTTCTAGGAACTAGGTAGGAGTTAGGGTTTTTAGGGTTTTGGAAGATCCCAATTTACATGGGCCAACAAGAGAAAGGCCTACCTGAGCCCAGAGAAGACCAATATCACGTCCAATGGGCCTCTAATGGGACTTTTGTTTCATTCTTTACTTTGAAGACCCCAAAAGTATAAAAACATTCTATGAATACTTATTAAGGTAATTTAATAAAAAAAAAAATTAAGATTATAAATATTTCCACTTTTCATTTAATATTTATTTTTAATTTATCAACGTGAGCCCTACATGTTAACAAAATTCTAATTATTATATTGTTTTAGATTATTATGTTTGTTTCAGATATTCTTTAACATGTTACAAAGTTTCAATGAAATTTATATGGGTGTGAATGAAAAGTCACACATCCCAAGCCTTGGTCTTATTTGGGAATTTATATTCTTAGATCAGATGGACTAATTTTGATAACCACGTATGAGATTATTATAGAAAAGGATTATTGACATATGATAATTTTAAAAATTATTGAGATGAACATTAATGATTCCCCCCCCTCCCCCCCTCTCTCTTTCTGTAAGGTTTTGGACACATGCTGTGAGGCTAGGAGGACCCCCAATAGGGATTAGAAAAAGAAAATTGAGATGGTGTGTAAAAACCAAAGGCCCATACTTTTTACATGTTCTCAACTTCTACCAACTGAGCATGAGCATGTTATTGGGGACAAAGACTTTTAGATTTTAGACTCTTATCTATTTAGACTGAAATGTACTTGTACGAATTGGATGGCTTAGATAGTAGAAAATCTAGAATTTTAGAGTTCAAACTACTAAGGCTCTAGTTTGAGTTAAAAGGTGACCCTTACTCAAGCCAGCTTAACTTAGAAGAGCCACAAAGACCATTGAAATGGACAACCACGATCTTAAGAATATTCACTTTTAATTAGATAGACATTATCCTAACTGTTTTTCTTAAAAGCAAAAAATGAACCATAATTTTTTGGTAGATCACACATTATCCCAACAACTGGTTGGAGCTTAAGGTTAAGCGTGAAAGATATGCTTCAAATCTCTACCAGTTATGTAGCAAAAGAAAGATTCTTTTAACACTCCTATGGTTGACATTCTGAGGACCACAATTCCCACGTTACCAAATACAGCTTTTTGAGGCCTATATTTGAGATTCAGAATTCTACTAAAGGAAAAAGAAGCACCTCCTTCATTACCGTGTTATCTTCTGATGAGTGCAGTGACTTTACAAAGTGTGGTTCTAGTGCCTAGACAAGTTGCCTTCTACGTTGTTCCTCTTTCTTGACTATGAATTCCTCTAGAATCTTGTGACAATTAAGCTCCATCCCTGAAATGACATACGTGATAAATATTGCTTCAAGAAATTAAACCATGATTACATAGAGGAATTCTTGGATTAAAGTGGGGACAATACACTAATGAATACAAATTGATCATAGCAATTATTTAATTAACTGATTGGCGTTCACATTATAATAAAACAAGAGAACATGATGATGAGCTTTTGATTGGGCCAATTTCAGTGCATCATGATAGATTCATTTCGCCTTTGTACAAAAAAGTTATTCAACCCAATGAAATGTTGCAATTGCATGGCACTGCTCCGGCAGCTTTCTTTTAAGGGTATATTTGTGGGGTCGTATAAATATACTGGAATCTCTAACTGGTCCACTAGTTATTATATGGCTAACGCTTGCAGCAGAAATTAAGGGGGAAAAAATAAAAATAAAAGTCACTTACCGTGTTTTGGTACAAGATATTAAGAATATATGATATTTAAAATTTGGAAAAAGAGTGTGTCATTTTAAAAGATGTAAAATTGTGTCATTTTAAGTGAGAGAAAGAAATAAGTCACGAAGAATAGAGAGTGGACAAAAAATAATAATAATGTAGATCTCACGTCTTTATGAGAGTGAAATGACATAAATTATATTATTTAAAAGAACAAACACTTTTCCCTTAAAATTTTAAAACTTTTTTTGTTTGGTATGATCACATTTTTTTGCTAAGTGTTTCTTCTTTCTCTTGCATTACCAAGATATTGCGTTAACAAATGCTCCAAAAATAAGGTAACAAGCGAGCAACTGAAGTTTCTCAAGGTCAATTTCAACTAAAGGTTTTTGTTAGTCTCGGTGGATATATATGATGATGACATAGTGATTACATCAATTTCAAATAAATGTGGATATAAATAGCTCTTCGTTGGTTATAAAGTGCTACTAGCTTTTTAATATATGATAAATAATATTACTTGACAGCATTGTCATCACAAAGTGGGCGTGCCGGAGTGGTTATCGGGCATGACTAGAAATCATGTGGGCTCTGCCCGCGCAGGTTCGAATCCTGCCGCTCACGAAGTGAATTTTTATTTTAATAACTTCACACATTGATGTGATCTTCTTATTTTCGACCTCATCATTTTACCACTCCTAGTAGGAATGCAATTATACAAGCAGAAAATGCATTTACTCTCCCATTCACTTGAGTACTTCCGTGAGAATGTCAACTACAAAATAAAAATAAAAAAATTAATAGGTGCATTTGTGTGAGAGCACCAACTAATATCAATCCCTAGTATAGTTTGTGAATTATACCGATTTTTAATGTAGTTACATGCAATTACAAAGGGGAACTCTATAGTAGAGATGCTCTTTTGGTTACGGGGTCCTTTAAAACTGTCTCACTTCCATAGTCTTCATTTATACGTCATACCAAAGGCAATTATTGATGTGGTATTAGACCGTTTCTCAGCGATACTACTAGCGCACACTGTAAAGTAGTTTTATCCGAGCATGACACCACCGAATATATAATATGTCCTTACTCAGAAATTCATGCACAGATGCACAACGGTTAGAAACACAAAGAAACAAACTGGGTATCATGACTTACAAAGTTTATAATATATATACAACCAGAAAAGGCACATGAAAACAAGTTAACTGAAATTTTCCCCAGTGGGCTCTCCACTGTAGATTCCCTTTACATATGTGAAACTCAAACTCATTCTTCGATGTGTTGCTACCACCTTTCTGTCTTTTAATGCGTATCCATGTCGATTTCATTCTCTCTCAAAAAATAAAAAAATTCCCAGAACATGAATTGCCTAGAGAGCAGGTGTTCAAATTCGGGATAGCACTTCTGGGACCATCTGGATAATTGTCAATACGTCTAATTTAGTCAAGTATACGTTAGCTACAAGTAAGATAATTAATAACTAAGGATGTAACTATATATCATGTCTATATATGTATATACATTATACATATATATATGACACACACTAATCAAAATTCACGAAATGTAAGCCATCAACATATTATTGAGGTGGAGCGAAAGGAATAATGGACGGTTACCCTTTCACAGAATATGGGCAGCTATGATGCCCCACAATTCTTATCAATTCGTCTTCTTTTATCACTTTATGACTTTATGTCTCACTCTTCAGTCTTTACTATGATTGATCAAAATCCAATCAAGACTTTTACATATTTATTATATTTTTTCGTTTCTTTAAAAAATATCATGTAATATTATTATCTAATTATTTGTAGTAGTATTATATATTACATACCTCCATGAAAACATTGAAAAAAACAAGGTTAACTCATAAAAGCCTTATCTCGTTGGTTTGAACTTTAAGTGTGACACATTGTTGGGCAATAATGTTAAAAAAAACAAGAAACAAAACGAAACAATGATCCCAATTTGTTTAATATTTTATTTAATTATTTGTACGAGCATGCCTTATTACTCATAGGTTTACCAGCAAGCAAAGACAAATATCTAATCACATGCACTATTTCTCATCCTTTATATATACATGTTTGCATGTGAACCACGGTGACCTCTGAAAGTATCTGAAACTATTTCGAGTTTTTACAACAAAATCAACAAACCTGGTTGTCAGCTTTCTGTTTTAATTGATTTGGAGCTCTCTGCTGCACCTCCTTCATTTTAAGTTAATAATTTCCATGTAGATTAAAGAATCTTTTGTCATTTGCATCGTTGTATATGGTATTGATATAATTCAGATCTTGGACGCTTAAGAAAAAGAAAAGACAAAGATTACTTATCGCAAAATTATTGGTAAATGTAAAATTATTTGTGTCTCATGTGTGATGTGTGTCAATTGGTTTGATTAATAATAAGAGAGGTTTTAAGGTAATTGACGTTTCGCATTAATGATAATTGACGTTTTAACGTTTTGCATTATGGTAACGCTTCGCATTAATGATAATTGATGTTTTAACGTTTTGCATTATGGTAACGTTTCGCATTAATGGTAATTGACGTTTTGACGTTTCGCATTAAGGGAAGTTAATTAGAAATAACTGTGATAGGCCAGTTATATAATAGTTTATATGGTCAGTTTTCATATAAGGGTATCTGATAGAAAACAAACGTCCTTCTGAGTCTGCCTAGAAAAGTTGTATCCTATCCCTATCAAAGAAGGTACAAGAACGGTGAAAGGGTTAAGGCTTAGAGAAAGCATTCTACTGTTAAAGATCTTCCGCAATTATGGACAAAGGTATGTTTGTGTGAAACTCATGAATTCTAAAGATCCTATGTCATGTTCTTGACTGATTACTGTTGAACATGAATCATGAATTACTGATTAAATTGCTTACATGTGGTATCAGAGCATGTGTTTAAGAATTTGTGTTTTTCCATAAATAATTATGAATGAATTTCTGATTCATGAAAAGTTAGGGTTTTTGAAAATAAAATTCACGATCATCATTGAAAATTTCCGATCATCATGCTTAAAGGTAATTCTCGATAGCCATTCGGTTTTCAATTTGGTTTCATGAATCACTGCCATTTGTGTCCACATTTGATTTTGAAAAGAATCGTGAGTTTTGAAGGAAAAATTCAAATTGACTTTGTATTCACAAAAGGACAAAGTTGGAAAGATTTCCATTCGGTTTGTATTTGAAAATAATGCATACTGTATGCAAAGAGATTGAATCGGCTTGTATTATCAACTTGTCAGATTGAATCGGATTGTATTATCAACTTGTCAATAATCGATATATATGCATACAGTATTGTTGCTCATTAATTTTAAAAGTCAATCGGTGGGTTTCATTAAAGTATAATAAGAAGACCCATAATAGTTTTAGCTACTGATTGAATCGGCTTTTAGGTACTGTATGAATATTTTATTTTTATTTTTTCCTTCTAAACCGTGAATGTGAATGATTATATGATGTGGTTGGATTAAAATTGAATATGAAAATTTAATCCTATTATTGTTTATGAAATATTAAAGTTTTGGAAATTAAATTATGATAGATTTGTTAGTCACCAAAGTGGCCAAATCTTGAAGAGTTATTTTAATTTCAAATATTATGAATTTTATTTCAATTACCATGACTGTGATGCTATGAATAGTATGATATAATTATTATAGTTATGGTATATTGAAGTTCATTATTATAGAACAGTTGGGGATCAACCCAAAGGTTGATTATTTGTTTTATAAAATGAACATGGATGTTGGTATTGTTGGCATATTTCCTCACATTTGGACATCCAAAGATGACAAATAATTATGATAGGGGTATGCATCATTGCCAAATTATGTGAAATTTATATAGCATCATTATAGTTAATGTTGTATGTTAATGGATCCCCAAAGGCGAACATTAATATGCATTGAAGTTAGTATAGTTGAATCTATGCATTGAAGTTAGTATAGTTGAATCTGTGAAGTATGTCAGTATGTGACATGTATGACTCAAAGCATTAAGTCAGCTCTTCCACAAACTGAAAGTATCATCGAAATGATGAACTTGTGGAAGAGCGCTCCCAAACCGCTGATAAGTCTCTTGTTGGGACACTTATGAGTACACTGACCACCATGAAGTTTGATGGTTCGCGTACTATGCATGAGCATGTTATTGAAATGACAAGCATTGCGGCAAAATTAAAATCATTGAGCATGTTATTAAAATCATTCTGTCAATTATGTAAAGCATCAAGAAGCTGAAAAGTATAAAGGTAAGATGCATGAGAAGAAAGGAGGAGGAGGAGGACCCCTTAAAGTGAATGAGGCCTCTTCTTCTAAAATCCACAAGGCCAAATGAAAAGTTTGTCTTTATGGGCAATAGAGTGAAAGTTCCGGTGGAAGCTGTTGGGACGTATCGTTTAATTCTCGACAGTGGATATCATTTGGACTTATGTGAAACTTTGTATGTCCCTAGTATATCTAGGAATTGAGTTTCAATTTCAAACTTGATGTTGCTGGATACTCTTTTAAATTTGGTAGTGGTAGTTTCAGTTTGTACAAGCACAATCATTTGATTGGTAATGGTACTTTATGTGATGGATTATATAAATTATGTCTTGATAATCTTTATGCTGAAACACTTATGACTCTGCATCATAATGTTGGTACTAAACGTACCTTAATTAATGAGTGTTCCGCTTACTTGTGGCACAAACGTTTGGGACATATTTCCAAAGAAAGGATGAAAAGATTGGTAAATAATGAAATCCTTCCGGATTTAGACTTTACTGATTTGAATGTTTGTGTGGATTGTATTAAAGGAAAACAAACAAAACACACAAAGAAAGGAGCCACAAGGAGCACTCAGCTTCTTGAAATTATACACACTGATGTATGTGGTCCGTTTGATGTTAATGCCTTCAATAAAGAAAAAAAATATATATTTTATCACTTTCATTGATGATTATTCACATTATGGTTATGTCTATTTGCTGCATGATAAGTCTCAAGCTGCAAATGCTTTGGAGATTTATATTAATGAAGTTGAAAGGCAATTAGACAGAAAGGTGAAGATTGTCAGGTCTGATAGGGGTGGTGAATATTATGGAAGGTATGATGAAAGTGGACAACATCCGGGCCCATTTGCTAAATTTCTGGAAAAGCGTGGTATTTGTGCTCAATACACAATGCCCGGTACACCGCAACAGAATGGTGTATCAGAAAGGCGTAATAGGACCTTACTGGATATGGTTAGGAGTATGTTAAGTAATTCTTCTTTACCCGTTTCATTGTGGACTTATGCTCTAAAAACTGCCATGTACCTATTGAATAGGGTTCCCAGTAAGTCAGTTCCAAAGACTCCTTTTGAACTTTGGACTGGAAGGAAACCTAGTATAAGACACCTGCATGTTTGGGGTTGTCAGGCAGAAACTAGATACTACAATCCGCAAGAAAAGAAACTGGATGCAAGGACAATCAGTGGTTATTTCATTGGTTATCTAGAAAAATCGAAAGGGTATAGATTTTACTGTCCTTATCATACTACAAGGATTATTGAATCTGGAAATGCAAGGTTCATTGAGAATGGTGAAGTTAGTGGGAGTGAAACACCACGTAAAGTGGATATTCATGAAGCGAGAGTACAAGTTCCATTACCTTGTAGCTCTAGTAAAGTTATTGTTCCTTATGCTATTGAACCAATCAATAATAATGAAGGACAAGTTAATGATCCCACTATTCATGAAAAAATCATTGTTGATGAACCGAATGAACCCATAGTAGAAGAACCACAACAAATAGCATTAAGAAGATCTCAAAGAGAAAGGAGACCTGCTATTTCTAATGATTATGTGGTATATCTACAAGAGTCTGAATTTGACATGGGTATTCAGGATGATCCAGTAACGTTTTCACAAGCCATGAATGGTGAAAATGGTGATAAGTGGTTAGATGCTATGAAAGATGAGTTGAAATCTATGGAACAGAACAAGGTCTGGGATCTTGTTGAGTTACCAGAAGGGTGCAAGAGAGTTGGTTGTAAATGGGTCTTTAAGACCAAACGTGACTCTCATGGTAACTTGGAACGTTACAAGGCCAGACTAGTTGCAAAGGGATTCACTCAGAAAGATGGCATTGACTATAAAGAAACTTTCTCACCAGTTTCAAAGAAGGATTCTTAAAGAATTATTATGGCATTGGTGGCTCATTATGATCTAGAGTTACACCAAATGGATGTGAAAACCGCCTTTTTAAATGGAAATTTAGATGAAGATGTGTACATGGACCAACCAATGGGGTTCATAAAAGGGTAAAGAGCACATGGTGTGCAAACTTAAGAAGTCAATATACAGACTTAAACAAGCTTCACGACAATGGTATCTTAAATTTAATGATACTGTTGTTTCCTTTGGATTTAAAGAAAACATCGTTGATCGATGTATATATCTGAAGATCAGTGGGAGCAAGTTCATCTTATTGGTTCTGTATGTTGATGATATTTTGCTTGCAACTAACGATCTTGGTCTTTTAACTGAGACTAAGAAGTTTCTCTCTAGTAACTTTGAAATGAAAGATATGGGTGAGGCAACTTATGTGATAGGAATAGAAATATTCCGTGATAGATCACAAGGACTGTTAGGTTTGTCTCAGAAAGCATATATTAATAAAGTTCTAGAGAGATTCAGAATGGAAAACTGCTCATCGTCTCCAGTTCCAATTCAGAAAGGAGATAAGTTTAGTCTCTTACAATGTCCTAAAGTGAATTGGAACGAAAAGAAATGGAAGCAATTCCGTATGCATCATTAGTTGGGAGCTTAATGTATGCTCAGACTTGTACGAGACCAGATATTAGCTTTGCAGTTGGGATGTTGGGTAGATACCAAAGTAATCCCGGTATGGATCATTGGAAAGCTGCAAAGAAAGTTCTAAGATATTTGCAAGGAACTAAAGGTCACATGCTTACTTATAGAAGGTCTAGCAACCTTGAAGTTATTGGATACACAGATTCGGATTTTGCAGGATGCGTAGACACAAGAAAGTCTACATGTGGTTACCTGTATTTTTTAGCTGAAGGAGCTATATCATGGAAAAGTGCAAAGCAGACTGTAATAGCTGCGTCCACTATGAAAGCTGAATTTGTGGCATGCTTTGAAGCCACGATTCAGGCTAAATGGCTACGGAACTTTATTTCAGGGCTTGGATTGGTCGACAATATTGAAAAGCCGCTGAAAATTTATTGTGATAATTCCGCAGCAGTCTTCTTTTCTAAAAACGACAAGTATTCCAAAGGTGCTAAACATATGGAATTAAAGTACTTTGCCGTTAAAGAAGATGTTCAGAAACATAGAGTGTCAATAGAGCATATTAGCACCGATCTTATGTTAGTTGATCCCTTGACGAAGGGACTATCGCCCAAGACATTTACTACGTAAAATGGGCATTATGTCAGCTAGTGAATGATGAAAAATTATAGTTATGCATTAAATGTTGACACTCTGAGCTCATTGATGAATATATGTTTCTGATATTGTCTTATTTTCAATTTATGAATGCATGCAAGTATATGTGATGATATTGAAAATAATTATGGTCCGTTATGAAGACATTATTGTTGGACATAATGTACACTTCCTATTAAAGTATCATGTTAGGAAGAAGAGTCAATATAGTAGTACATGGAAGGGACTATGCCGACTTGATAGCATACAACCGCCATGACTCATGTTGATTTTATTTCTAATAATGAATTATGATGACGTCAATGTATGGAACCTTTAGCCTAGTAAATGCGCATTAAAGTTAATGTTAATTAAATCATGAAGGGACACCTTATGACATGAGCCAAGTGGGAGAATGTAAAACTATTTGTGTCTCATGTGTGATGTGTGTCAATTGGTTTGATTAATAATAAAAGAGGCTTTAAGGTAATTGACGTTTCGCATTAATGATAATTGACGTTTTAACGTTTTGCATTATGCTTCGCATTAATGTTTGATGTTTTAACGTTTTGCATTATGGTAACGTTTCGCATTAATGGTAATTGACGTTTTGACGTTTCGAAGATCCTATGTCATGTTCTTGACTATTACTGTTGAACATGAATCATGAATTACTGATTAAATTGCTTACAGTAAATAGATTTTCTATTGTTGAAACACGAAACATTCCATATGGCGGATTTTGAAGTACAATTAACCTTCCACTTTAGTTTAACGTGAAAGAAAATTAATTACAACAATTTGTGCTAAAATGAAGTTAAAAGTAAAATACATGACCCAATAATAAGTTAACTAGTCCTTCTAAAATGTGTGGATTTTACCTAGTTTATGTCTCTGTAAGGAACAAATCTTTGGTGATACTGTAGCACCAAAGATTCAGTACATCCCACCAATAAAAATATTACATGTCAGCTAAAGTTTTATTTTCTCTCTGATTTTTTTTCTCTCCTATAATGTGTAATGCTCTTATTGGTGAGATGCACTGAATCTTGGTGCAACAGTAGTACCAAAAATTTATTCCTCCGTAAGCTGTATGACTTAACAATGATAGTTACTGAACTAATAAATGTTTTTCATAACTAGTGTCATAAGGACACTTTTTTTTTTTCAGAATTTAAAGCAAAGGAAA